>NC_047667.1:16382162-16682162 GCF_011762505.2 Arvicanthis niloticus | reverse complement strand
GGAGTGTGTGGAGAGGTTAGGGACAAGTTGTGAGAGTTGGTTCTCTCCTTCCATCATGGAGATCCCAAGGATAGAATTCAGGTCCTTAGGCTTGGCAGTCAGTACCTTTACCTGCTGAGTCATCTTGCCAGTCCATTAAATTTTATTTTTTGCTGAGGATTTTCCAGGCTATTCCTTCCACCCTACTTAAAGTTCTGCCTCCAAACACTAAGACTACAAAAAGAACATTATTCATTATGAAGCTTGCAATCATAATTATCATTTAACAGTCCTTGACTGGGTTCTATTACTGTGGGAATATCTTTTTTCTCATTCTAATCAAATATGAAGTCTAAAATAGAAAGGAAAGGAAAGCAAAGAAAAATAACTAACAGACGACAGAGAGGGTAAAGTTAAATAGACACATTAACATCTGCAGAATAAGACCTGTCATAGAATTCAATTTCCACTCTCATGTACTCTAGATGAATAAAGAAAGCTATTTTTCTTTCAGGTGATTAAAGAAGGAACTTCCTAGAGTGTAATAGAAGCATACAGCAGAGATAAAAAGAAAAGAAGAAATGAAACCTTACACTTTAGTCATAAACTACACGGAGCAAGGGGGAAAAGACGAGTATTTAACCTTCTACCAATAACACTGCAAGCCAAAGACATTAAGCACAGGAAACACACAGAGACTAACCAAGTGAGCCAGGCAGCCACTCCAACACCAAACCAAGTAATTGATATTTACTGCTTATTTGGTGTCCATGATTCCAGGATTTGTTTCCTGATTCAGATATATAGTGGCTTTCTAAATTCTGGCCCTTTTATCAGGAGGTCATCTTCAGGTCTCTAAAATATAGCCACGAAAAAAACCCAGCAAGTAAAATGGCTCCCAAGTTTGGTGAAACGTGATGATTTTTATCTGGCCCCACCCTCCTCTCTCCACCCTACCTCTTGGCCTCAGTGGCCAACAAGGCAGTATTCCTCTCACAAGAGACAAAATACAGGACAGAACCAACATTCTCTGTGTGGGGCAGTCAATGTTAGTAGATAAAACTCTGCTGCCTGAAGAATCCCACCTCTCCGTTCCACCTCCCACATAAAAGCTGTAGCTGTTTTTGGTTCCCACTACAACTCATCAAAGACTTTCGAGCTTGGAAACTATGTTGTGAAACTATGCGAGCCATCCATCCCACCCTGAAGCAAAACTACCATCAAGACAGGGGAGCATTTGTTGGGCTAAGATTAAGCATCTGAACCAAAACAGAGTCTTGAACTTGGCATCGCCCAAACTTCCTGAAACAACTCTTGTTGGTATTAGGGGCTGCCCAAACAGAACCGTTGACGGCTTCAAGTGAAACTCTGAACAGTTCTTTTTCTGGTTGGCTCACGCCAAGAACAGCGGCAGCAAGCCAGGAGGCGGCCTGTACCGTTGCTCTTACAGTCCCCTGGGAAAGCCTAGATAATAAATCAAGATGGAATGAATCCTTAGTGGAGTGGTAATAAAAGTACCTATTAACATTACAACAGAGACAAGCAGGACTAAAGAGGAGAGCTGATGACAGGGATACACTGTCAACACCATCAAGACTTTCCCAATTATAACTTATTTCCTATCTCTACTACTCAGACATTGCTATAGCAGAGTTCCAAACTATCACATTCCCCTGCCTGAGTTGAGAAAGCCATGGAGCTGGTTGGGCTACCACACTCCCAACTCCTCTGCCAACTCGAGCAGACACTTCTAACACAATCCAGCGGTAGCCAACTCATGGGAACTTTAACCACAGATGCTAGATATTTTTGGCCATTTCCCTGTTCATTTCCAGTATCTGTGAACTAATAAACAGCCTCAAAATGTCAGTGAACATCTGGGGCATCCAAAAGTATATTCCTTGGACCTGCCTCTTATAAAACCACAGCCTGAAGCCTAAATCCACAAGAGACCTTGACCAGCAGTAGCACACAGTGCAGATAAGGGTTACTGTAGGTCACTGTGGTGGTTAGTCCTTATTGGTTAGCTTGGCTGGCTTTAGAATCACCATGGAGATAATACCTCTGGTTGTATGTACGTGGGTGTTTCCACAGAGGTTTAAGTGAGGAAGGAAGACCCACCCTGAATGTGGACAGCACCATCCTTTGGTCTGGGCTCCTGAACTGAATAAAAAGGAGACAGTGAGCTGAGCCCAGCATCCATCTCTCTGCTTCCTGACTGCAGATGCCATGTGATCAACTGTCTCCTTTTGGTATCATGATGAACTGCATCCTCAAACTGTGAGCAAAATAAACCCTTCCATCCTTAAGTTGCTGTTTGTTACGTATCTTGGTCACAGCAACAAGAAAAGTAAATAGTGTGTGTGTGTGTGTGTGTGTGTGTGTGTGTACGTGTGTACGTGTGTACGTGTGCATATGTGTATGTATGTATGTATGTATGTATGTATGTAATTCTGTCCCAGAAAAGGCATATCATATGCTGAATACTTACACTTAGCAGCTTCTGAGGCAAACAAAATCCCAAAGTTGAGATTTTTATACTGAAACTTGTAAAATGAAATAAAAAAAAAGTTAACTGAAAACTCCAGGACTGAGGAGATGGTTTAGCTGGTAAAGTGCCTGCCACGAAAGCATGAGGCATTTAAGTTTGATCCCTAGAAACCACATGAACAGCCCAGGTGTGATGTCATGTGCTTGCAATCCTAGTTCTGGAGAGGCAGAGCCAGGATACCCAAAGCTCACTGTCCAGCCAGGCAACCCTAATCGGTGAGCTTCCGGTCTCAAAGGAAGCAGACAGCCTTCCTGAGAATGATGCTTGGGATGGTCCCCTCGCACATGCAAACATTCACCTGTATACACACACCCAGGATGAGGGTCTGCGGAGCACAGTGAGTGCATTAGCTATCAGCCGATCCCAGAAATTAGAGCGGATGCCCACCCGGCAGTAAGTAGATGCTGACTGCTAATGCTTGCAGGCTTGTGTTATTTTTCTTCTCATCCTTACACTGGTACCACAGCACATGTAACCAGCCCAGTGCTGGAAATCAAGTGCCCACTGATAACACACTACAATTTAATGAATCCTTGGCACTTAAATTTTCCTATTTTCCACTCAGTGAATGGTAACACTTAGAATATGCATGTTATGAAAACACATGAGAGAGGCAAGGGTACCTCAGCGATTCATAATGAAATGCAAGCCGGCTCCCTTTCATGGGCAAAGGTCTATTACAGGCCTGCATTCACTTGGAGGCATGCCTGTCTGGTTGCTATTTTTACATGGACAACAGATAAAGCCCTAAGCCAGGCACACATCTGGGCAAGGTCATGTACCTCCTCCATCTGAAAGCTATTTAGAGACTTAAACATGAAGAATGGCTGCCCAGGCCCCTGCCTGCTCCTAGAAACTCTGATGTCTGACTCAAGCACAGGAAATTTCAAAAGGCTGCAAGAGCAGAAAGGCATGGAACTGGCTTTGATAATGACTTCATGGAGGTCAGGGAAAGTCTACAGCTCATCCTCTGGCTATGAGAGCTTTGTATGGGTCACATTCCTCCCAGAGAGGGAACTCCAGCCATTAGCTGTGTCCCAAGCCAATATGTGTAGACTAAGATCTATATTAATGGTGAACAAAAGACGATAGTGATGTCTAAGGCCTGAACTGTGGGAGCAGAGGTGAGAGGGATAACCTTGAATTCTATTAAAATCATAGGAGATAAAATTGGAAAGTCTTAGAGACACACTCTGCCAAAAACAACCAAACAAAACTACCACACACACACACACACACACACACACACACACACAACCTGGTTTTATTTAGTTAGCAATCCTACTTTGTAGGAAAGTCAACAACAGAATTTAGATCTCTTGCTACCCAGCAGAGCCTGTTGAACTGAAGAATGTGTGGCTCTGCTTAAAGGTTGGGTCACTGGCAGCCAACGGCCTTCCTCTGTTGCAGGTCTCCTCTGGTAGAGGAGAGCACCTGTGGTGCCTAAATGAGAGAGAAAACAATTCTGCATGCTGGGGAGACAGCTAAGTGGGTAAAGTGTTTGCTGTTTGAGCACGAGGTCCAGAGTTTGAATCCCTAGCCCCCATGTAGGAAGCTGAGGGCGGCAGTGCATGCCTGCAGTACCAGCACCAGGGAGGCAGAGACTGGAGATTCCCCAGTGCTCACTGGCCAGGCAGTCCACCCGAACCAGCAGATCCAAGTTCAGTGACAGACTGTCTTAAAAACTAAGGTGGAGAGGAAAAGACATCAGACTCTGGGTTCCATGGGCATGTATGTGCATATGTATGCATGTGTGTCAGATGTGTGTATGCCCCCCCACACGCATACATATACACATATACACTAGCATGCATTTGTGCGTGGGCTCACATGTGCACTCAGGTGCGCATGCGCACATGCACACACACACACACACACACACACACACACACACACACACAGAGTTTTGAGTTGAACAAAATGCAGTAATGCTGGGGCTATCGCTCATTTCTCAACTCCGGTTCTCTACAGAGTAATCAATGGGCAAGAAGAAATAGACAGGAGATTAAAGATTAACACTCCTCTACATCCTGAACCACCTCACTAACCCAAACTTGCTTTATTTAAGGAAAAAAAAAAAATCCAACCTACCACTCACTACTTCACGCTGTATTACCTGCTGATTATACTGTCAGCCTCCCTGCCCAGATGACGCACACACTCAGGCCAGGCTCTTGCCTATCCCATGTTGTCTAACCTTCCAGACCTGCGCTCACTACTTGAGAGCTCTGTAATCTCCAGAATGCACATGTTCAATCTAGTCCTCAAGTGTCTGAGGCTCCACTGAGAAGCGTCTTCCCTGCCCTTGCCATTGTGTCACAACTGTACTGATGAAGAAACTGGTCTCATGCTGTCACCAGGTTTCTAGCATCTGTTTTTCTGATGGTGCACACCAGGCAGAGAGGCGGCAGAAGCAGCAGCCAGGCCCTGTCACATAGTTCTCCCACACCATCCTGCTGGTGTTTGCTTACTGAAGGTGACACCCTATTTCCTGCAGACCCAGGCGTGAAGACCGCAGCTCAACCAACAACTGAGAGATGAGGCAGAGATTTCAGAAGAATGATTTCTATAACCAAACATCGGCATGAGCCAGACGGTCTGAAACGACTAGGGCCAGGCAGCAGTGTCTAGAGTTTGCGTGTGAGGAAGACTCAGGAAGGAAGTGTGTGCAGAAGGGAGAAGCAATGTACTGAAGGCTCAACTACTTTTGGCCTGTCACCTACTTTGACTCCCCACAAAACCCCAGGGGTTTTTTTTGTGACTAATCCCCCTCACCAGAGAAAGGAAAGAGAGGCAGCTCTGGCCAGAAATGGAAGAAAAGGCCGGTGCTGGGAACACAGGAAGACACAGCAAAGCATCTACTGCCCTGACGAGGCTAGTGGGCCAGGCTCCACCTCAAGATGACCTCCACCTCAGGTAGCATGCAAGACTGAGAGGAAGGAAGCAGCTAGCGACTCTGTGACTGGGCATTGCACTGCCAGGGGTTTAGGAAAGGGAGACCAGCACACAGGAAGACAATGGAGGTCTCAAGAGCAGTCACTGCAGCAGCAGAGAAGGTAGGACACATGCACAGAGTGAGGTGCTGCCCCATCAAGGACAGGTAAGGAGGACACAGGGAAAGCCTATTAGCCCCAGAATAAGCACAGCCCTGGAAGGATGGGTCAAACTGACAGTCACCTAATTGACAGTCATACACAGTGGCCTGCCTCTGAGAGCCTTCCTAGATCAGGTAATAGAGCTAAGGCCCAGCCTGAATGTGGTGGGCAGTACCATTACCATAGGTGAGTGGGGGTCTCAGACTGAACACAAATGCAACAGCATTCATCTCTCTGCTCCCTAGCTGTGGACACAATAAGAGCGGCCTCACACTCCTGCTCTGTGATGGACTGTACCCTCCACTGTGAGCCAAAACAAACCCCTTCTTCCTTGGGCTGCTTTCTTTAGGTGTTTTGTCACATCAAGATAAGAAACCACCACGGGGGTGGGGGTGGGGGGAGAGGTGTTGATAAAGCCATGGGAAGAGGACGGGGCCTTTGAACTAACAAGTAGGACAGAGGACGCCCAGAAGAGACCATCAACTGGGACAAGACCCCTCCGCCTCCCCATGCTCGCCCTGCCTTCTACCTGCCCACTTGAGTTTGCTTTCTTTTACTGGAACTTGTTTGGCAAAGTTACGAACACAGGACAATGAATGAAAGGTCCAAGTGTGTAAAACCCATTCTGTGTGTGTGACATTTCCACAAGTTGTAAGAATCAGAGACAGTGACAGGAAGTGGGATCCAGTGGCTTCCAGTGCAGAAGGTGGTTACAAAGCGATATTCCTAGAAAGAATCCTCATGACTGCATACATAGCAAAGAGACAGCACCAAGAAGCGGTAAGACACAGAATCAAAGGAGGAGGCCCCGACTCTGTGCTTTAAAAGGCCCAGGTTCTAGCTTCGCTCTGGAAAAGGTTTAGGCACAAGGCTTCTGGCTCCTAGGCAGCAAGCTAAAGATTCTACCTCTGAGGCAGCTGGTGAGAGGGGAGAGACTACTGCAGACAACTTATGTCAGTGGTTCTCAACCTGTGGGGCGAGACCTCCCCTGGGGTCACATGTCAGATAGCCCACATATCAGGATATTTACCTTACACTTCATAACAGTAGCAAAATTGCAGTTATGAAGAAGCAATGAACTAATTTTATGGCTGGGGGTCGCCACAACATGAGGAACTGTGTTAAAGGGCTGCAGCCTTAGGAAGGTTACGAACCACTGACCTAGGTCCTTGGTTCCTGTTTCCCACGAGAGATCACAACAGCTGTCAGCCCTCACCAATCACACCCTTAAGTCTGAAACTTCGTGTATAGATTAGTAGAAATCTGGGGGAATAACATGCCATGAAAGAAATCAAGACCAACCCAGAAACAGAAAGAGAGGAAAAGGGAAAAAAGATCTGACTTCAGAGGAAAGAGAGAAAAGGGAAAGACTGGGCAAAGTAATTGCCTCACATGTAGGAGGCCCTGGGTTCGATTGTTCCAAGTACCATATAAAACCAGGCATGGTGCTGCTATGCTTGTAATCTAAGCATGGAGGGCACGCGAGGTTTCAGCCGCATCACGAAAAGTTGCTTTTGAGTAAGTAGGGAAGTGACTCTGTATGATCTCATCTTACACAGTGGCTAAGTGGTATCCTTCCTAAATACTAACCACTGTTGGCTGAACGGGGGTGTGAGGGGCTAAGGGCGGTAGATATGGCAGGGAACAGAGTATCCAGGTATTAGCATACATGTTCTAACACAGACAAGCAGCAGGGAATTTCTAAAGCACGGTGTAAGAAAAAGCAACACCACACATGTGGTTTGGATGAATATGAAGACATACATGGAAAGAAATAACCACAGAGTTGAAAGTCTCTGCAGAGTCGGAAAGTCAGTCAGCATTGGAAGGGTTGGCTGAGCACCGTGGAATCACTGGGTTCTGTGATTAGCCTTGCAGATTTGACTTTGGAAATTATATACATATATTATTTTGATAAAAGTAAACAGTGAATTTCAAAATTGCAAATAACCCTTTAAAATAAATAGCCATTTAGAACCTTGAAAATTCTCCCAGGAGAATGAGCAGAGATGTACATTTTCTGTGCACTAAGATGACCTTTTTTTAAAGGAGAAAAAGAGAAGAAATAAAGAGACCTAGATAATAAAAAAGCCAAGTGCTTAGTTTTAAATAAAGCTTTTGATGACTAATAAAAACAGAAGCAACAACTCCATGAAAACCATGTTTTAAAACTATGGAGGGTACAATTATATGTTTCATGCAATCCTGTACGCGCACAGAACAAAATCCTGGAGTAAATGACCATGCTAAAATGCCACAGGATCCAGATGATGGGGTCATACGTCGCTTTATTTCTTATTCTTTTCAGTATTTTCTAAATTTACTATAGCAAAGCCATGTTACTCTTTCAGATATTATTTAAATGGTTTAATTTGTAAAACAAAAGAACCAAAATGAAAAATAATTCTTACTTCTTCTGAAAAGAAAATGACCTCCTTGTTGAATCTTTCTCTCCTCATTGTCTATTTACACCCGCAACCCCCCAGACACACACACACACACACACACACACACACACATGCATGCTCGCACACACATGCAGGCACATGCACACTCTGCTTTACGAAGATTCCCCTTGGAATGACTTTGGGAGATATACATGCACAAATCTCATATTTAATGCTTAATCATCATGCATGCTGGGCAAGCACTTTACCACCAAGCTATATCCTCACCTGCAAAAATAATTTTTTTTTTCATTTTATGATGGTCCAAAAGCAACAGCCATGCGTCAGAAACCATGTTTGAAAATGTTTTGAATTTGGATCTTTCCCCAAGCCAGTGATGCATAGTCTGGTTCTGTCTTATGATGCTGGGGAATGGGGATAAGCCACAGCTCCCAGTCACATGAGCAGGAGGGCAAACAATCAATAACATGCGGATGACTGCTGTGTTGCTATGGAGGGATGTTCACAGGCTAGGTTTCCCCATATGCTTAATGGTACCTTGGACTTGCGATAGGTGTATGTAGATGTAACCCCACTTGAAAGTTCCAGGGCATCTATGTTACCTACTAGGAAAATCAAAGGGCATTTGTGTACTGGTAAAATAATCCAAACCATCCAAGCTCACAAAAGACAGCATCCTGAACATTTGAGAAGGTTTGGTTTTGGAGGTAGGATCTCAGTTATATCAGGATGGCTTCAAACTTACTATAGAGCCAAGGATGACCTTAAACTCCCGATCCTTCTCCCTCCACCTCCTGAGTGCTGGGATCACAGGTGTGCACCACCATGGCCAGGCTTATACAGAGTTGGGGATGGAACCTAGCAGCTTGGTGCATGCGAGGCAAGGATCCTACCTACTGGGCTGCACTCTTAGCCTCAGTAGCTGACACTTAAGATTATATCCAAGCCATCAAAGTATTCACACTCTTGTTCCACCTTCTGTTCTTGAGCCTTGAGCTCTTCTCATCGTTAGGTGTTCCCGTAGGTGACCTTTCAATGTGATGTTTATGAAAGTAGAACTGTCTTTGCATCTGTGGACATCACAATACACACGTTATCCTAAACGGGGCCCGAGTTCTAGTTTATGCTTCCTCCGTACTGGGAAGATTATGCACCCTTTCCTACTTGTCTATGAGAATAAGATAAATGTTCTACACATCTACTTGGAGGAATTAGTAAATAAAGTATTTAAGATAATTCGTGTTTAAGGATATTAAGCTCTCCAAAGTAAAATTATTCTTTTAAATCAATTTATTAACGTCCCACAAATGTAGTGGGTGGTACACATGGTATCAGAGACAACACACGAATTTGAAGTAGTACTATTCATTTAAACCAGGGGGCGGCTAGCTTTTTTCCGGGAAGAGTGAGAGAATAAACATTTTGGCATGGTGAGCAATACAGTTCCCTTTGTAACCATTCAATTCCGGTCCTGTAGCACAAATGTAGCCACAGACAATAAACCCACAAATAGGCATGCCTATATATTCAATTAAAACTTCACACCCCATCACTGTTCAGATAAGGCCAGAAGTATGCCCTAAAGACCTTGGAAAACTGTGCTTTCCTGATATGAGGGAAATGTTCGAATGTTTCAATCTCACTGCTTCTAAAATGTCATGAAAGTCTAGCTATAGAAGAAGAAACAAAGATCATGGAACTTTTCAAGAAATCCCAGTGTAGGCCAGGGCAGCCAGGTGTACAAATCTCTAGCCCCTTGGGTCATGGTTTTGCTAGTGTCTGGGCAGATGGCAGAGTTGAGACAGACGCTTTCTAAAATCACTTGGCCTGAGTCTTCCTGCTGGTTATTTCTGATTCCACTAGGAGACTCGTACACACACTGCTGCACACGCTGCAGACTCACTGACCAGAGCCACCTAGTGAACACAGCCACACCTCCCAGGATTCCAATACCACTTACACAGTGCCCTGCTGCAGCCAACAAAATAGAAATGGTAAATGATACAGTTTTGTAAATGATGTCTGTATTAGATATGGTTTTCATTGTTACAAAATACCTGACAAAAGGAAACGGAGGAAGGAGGGGTTTGCTTTGGCTCATGCTTTGAGCAAGTGGAGCCTCATGGCATGGAAATCAGGGCAATAAGAGCATGAGGCAGCTGGCCACCTTTCTCCCCAGTCAGGAAGCAGAGAGAGAGATGAACATTGGGCGCTTGGCTCTCTTTTTCCATGTTATTCAGTCCTAGACTCCAGCTATGAAATGGTGCTATCCACACTCAGAGTGGACCTTCATACCTCAGCTATATCTTTCTGGAAACATCCTTAGAGACATATCCAGAGGTGTGTCCACAATACCGCTAAAGCTCGTCAGTCTGACAATGAAGATTAGCATCTATATCCATCTACAGTTTCAGTTTGGCTAATAGGCTAGCTTCCACAGTAGTTGTCCCACCTGTGCTTCTTAAATACACCCCATCAGAATGTGGTTTGGAAATTTGGGAAGGCTGGTTCTTCTCTTGGGAACCTTTTCTAGATAGTCTTTGGGCTCCCTCCTCCCTTTCAGAGGTGTTAACCCTTGAGAAGGGCTTCCTCCCTAACACCCAACTAACACCACCACCACCTTCCATCACTGATGGATCAATTGCACATTTATATATTTATACAGTGATTTTACTCATTCCCCTCTCTCCAGCATCCTGGGAAGGGATCGGCAAGACCAGGCACTTATAGAGTATCCAGCAGATGATCCAACTCAGTCCATCCCTGGGTCGGGGTAGAACGGCTATTTTCTTATTACATCTTGTGGCTCAGCTGTAATTTCAAACATTTAAACAGTCCAATTGCATCCTCTTCCTGACAGGGAAAACAAGTTTTTGTCCGAGCTTCTACTTGAAAACACAACCCAGTAATTCACTTACACACATAAGCAGGAACTTGGCTCGCTTTGGACACTTGGAGCCTGCGGGCATGAAAATCACAGCTCAACGAATTCCCAGGTGTCCTCGATGACAGCTCAGTAGCCCAGAGCACAGCTTGGCCCTGGCACACATAGACCATGGGCATTCTTAGCCAACTCAGCTGCTACTAATGGCTCTGTGCCCTAAAGAAACAACTGTCCTCCTGGCATGGCAGAGCCATGAGCCAAAGGCCACCTTCTTAATCCTCACAGCATTCCTCGGTAGGACAGGGAAGGCAGTTAATCTTTGTCACCATGACACTCAGTTCTGACAGAAATGTAAGAAGAAAACTGACCTTGCCCCTATCTTCTGGAACACATATCTGTCTCCCCAGAGCTGGGCTTCAGAAAGCCACTGAGAAAGGACTACAGCTTCAGCCAAGTGCCTCACTTTGGTGACAGACAGGACCAGACCCATCTCATACTAATCTTTACTCTGCCCTAGCCTAACTGCACCCTAAAATGAAGCTTTAAATATTTACTTTGTTCTCTGAAAAGCTTCCTATAACTTGTAATGCTTGCCTTAACCATTGTTAATGAAAGCAATTACCCAGAAGGTTCTATTAGCATAGAGTTTAGACAGGTTAATGACTGTCTTCCCTTGAGAACAAAATACTCCCCAGTAGGCAGCCCCCTCCCTCCATGCAATGAGAAGACACATGGAAGGGTCAAGTACTGTCTTGGGTCTGCCCAAGTTTGATGTGACAGGAGATGCAGAGCTGGGTAATATCTTTTTATGCATGGACAAAGAAAGAGTCCTAGAAGGCATTCCCGCCTCCAGGTGGCTGCAGAGCTTGAAGGCCATTCCTAAGGCTAAAAGTCACACAGATCCAAAGGGTTCTTTTAGGCTAAGGAGAAAGCATCTATGGACTGAGAATTAAGAAACAGGACAAGGGGCTGGGGAAACGCACGCGTACACACACACACACACACACACACACACCCCAAATTAAGAAATACAGGACAAAGGACTGGAGAAATGGCTCAGTTGGTAACACACACACATCAAATTAAGAAATACAGGACAAGGGGCTGGAGAAATGGCTCAGTTGGAAACACACACACACACACACACCTCACAAAGGCTATAGATTAGTGGTAGAGCACTTACATACATACGTATGAGGCCCAGAGTTACACTGCCAGCGCTATAAAACAACAAGCAGCTAGCAACTGATCCTCCTGTGGATCACCGGGTTGTAGAAGTCCTGGATATGTAAAGTCAAGAATACAGCTTAAAGCCTCTCAAAACCCCACCCACCTTAAAAGACGGGGAGACATGTATCTCTTCACTCCCATAAAACAGCTTTACTCCAGAGTTGCTTCTCTATTTTTAAATCTTGAGGTTCAGAATGAGTCTGTGGAAATACGTGTCAATGGAAACAGGTGAGGAAGAAAACAGCAAAAGACAAGGGAGCACGTGGGAGAAAGCAGATGTGTCGGTGATTGTGAACCGTCTGCGGAACCGACACCATATGTGAGCCCAAGTCATTGCTGTCTGCACATACCTCATTAAGCCAAATTAGAGCAAGAGATGGCTGTCATCTTCAGATCAAAACAAACAAGCCTGATGTCGTCATGCCCGAATCCTGCCTCTGATATGAAGAGCAACCCTCTGTAGAAGCTTCAGTCCCCTTCCCAGCAGGGCCATCGCTAGTGCTGAGGACACACCAGAGTTGCTAGACTGCTTGTCTACTAGATGTCTGCTAGCTGCTTACCACTTACAAACAGGGGTGATGGCGCACACTTGTAACCCTAGTTCTCCAGAGGTGGAGGCAGGAGGATCATGAGTTTCAGGTAATCCTTGACTACAAAACAAGACAGAGACTAGCCTGTTCACACAAATAAGCAAATACATAAATGTAAATACCTCTAAATCATACGAGTACATAGAACATCTCAAAAATCTTACATTGTTTTTATAAGGAGCCATCAACAGACAGCAAGAATGAATGACCTTAGTGTGGTTTCTTAGCCTTGAAGATGTGAGAGGCTCGTCCCTTTCGGACAACACAGCGGTCAGATTTCTAGGGGCTTTCAGGAATTCCCAGACCAGGCAAGTGGCAGATGGGATATTCCAGGAGTGAAGGAAGGTAGGACCACCCAAGTTCTCCTTTGTTCAATGATTGGCCTGCTGAGTGCAGGTCAGTGAAGGGTGCTCAGATGGACAAATAGATTTATGTATCTATTTGCTCACACTGACTCCCAGCAACAGGGTGCTATTCCTAGATTGTTTGATTTACCTTTTGCTTCCATAGTTAGTCTTTATACTGTTTGGATTTAGAGTCACCCATGAGACACACATCTGGGCATGTCTGTGAGGGCATCTCCAGAGCAGAGAAACTCATCCTGAATATGGGCAGTACCATCCCATCAGCAGGAGTCCTGGACTCAATAAAAAAGGAGAAAGTGAACCAAGCACTAGCATCCATCTCTCTGTCTGCTTCCTGCCTCCAGGATGCAATGTGAGCAGTCAGGTCAAGCTCTTGTTGCCATGACTGTCCCATCATAATGGACTGCACTCTTGAACTGTGAGCCAAAATAAAGCTATATATATATATTGGCCAGGCATTTAGTCACAGCAATATGAAAATAATTACTACAAGTCCAGGTTCCTAAATCATCCTGCTAAATGGGCACTACTTCCCCATGCCACAGAAGAGCAAACTCAGGAGAAGAGTTAACAAACATGCCCACTCTGCCAAGGCATGAATGGCAGAGTCTGGGTTTGAACCTGGCCTTCTGGTTCTGAAGACATTCTTTTCACGGTCTTTCCTTTCCTACAGCACTAGAAGCAAAGATTTAACTGCCTTTAAACTAACATGCCCAAACTAATGGCTTTGGGTAAAGAAGTATTTTACATTCTGTCAGATGCCCAGTTCCCCAGAGATCACAAATCTTCACTGGGTTGTCTCCTCAGTAAGTCACCATGAAGCTATACCTCTGGGAATCAAGATGGTGTCCTACTTCTTCCCGTGGCCCACCATGGCCCAATAGTTCCAGCTTCAGACTGATGTGGGTCTCAAGTCTCTTCCCTCAGACCTCATTCTTTTCTCTAATTTCAGATGTTTGACTCCTACTTAGATCATCAGAAGTATCCAACCTGAAGTTTTTTATTGACATGCATTCATTGTAATTAATGGGCTTCATGACATTTTTACACACACACACACACACACACCTCACATTCCCCTCATTAGCCACTCCTTTCCCCCCATTCTTATTAATTCCTTTCTTTTCTCAACTAGCTCCCCCTTCTACTTTTGTTTTTTGGTTTTGTTTTAATTTATCTATTGAGTGGCTCACAGGAGTATGGGTGTGGTTAAAAAAAAAAAAAAAAAAGAAGCACAGACACCTTACCAGTGGCCATGCCACACAAGGAAATATTACTTCCTCTCTTAGCAACCATTAACTACCTGTAGCTCCTCAGAGAGACACAGGACCTCATGAGCCCCAACTTCACTCTTCTTTAAAGACTTGTTTTAATTTATATAAGAGTGTGTGTGTGTGTGTGTGTGTGTGTGTGTGTGTGTGTGTGTGGTGTGTATACATGCCCTTGTGAACTTGCATTCTTTTGGCTGCCTGTATAGGTCAGAAAAAGATGTCTGATCCCTGGAGCGGTAGTTATAGGTGGTTGTGAGCTGCTCAGTGTGGATGGGAGGAATTGTGCTCTGGTCCTCCTGAAGCTCAGCAAGTGCTCTTACCCACTGAGGTAACTCTTCAACCCTCATGACCTCATTTTGAGATAGAATCTTATACAATCGAGCTGTTCATATTAGTTTTTTATCAAATGATACAAGCTAAGATCATTTGGAAAGAAAGAGGAAAATCTCAATCAAGAAATGCTCCCAACAGACTGGCCTGTAGGCAAGCCTACAAAGGCATTTTCTTGATTGATGATTGAGGTAGGAGGGCTCAGTCCACTGTGGGAGGCACCACCCCTAGGCAAATAGTCCTGGGCTGTATTAAAACAAAACAAAACAAAACAAAACAAAACAAAACAAAACAAGCTAAGGGAGTTATGAAAATCAAGCCAGTAAGTAGTGTTCATCTGTGCTCTTTGCTTCATAGCCTGCTTAATCTTTCCTTCATGATGTACTATAAGCTATAAGCTGAAATAAACCTTTTTCTCTCCTAAGTTGGTTTTGGTCAGCATTTTATCACACCAATAGAAAATGAACAAATGTACCTGAACTATCCTAGAACTCTCACTCTATGGCAGAGGATGAACTTCTGACTCTCTTGCTTCTACCTTCTGAGTGTAAGGATCCGGACAGATTTGCAGCACCACACAAGGTTTGCACAGTACAGAGGAGAGAACTGCAGGCTTCTGGCATGAAAGGCAAACTCTCCACCACATGAGCTGCCTCCCTGCCCTACTTTTTTCCCACCTGAGTTTGGAATGGACCCCCTTCTGCTGCACCTCCCTGCCACCTGTGTGTTCACTCTTGCTTGAAAATCATAGTTCATCTCTTCACCCTCAAGCCTAAGGCCTTCCTCTTCAGCCAATACTGGCAGAACAAAGCAGAGTTCCATTCAGAACGTTCCTCATGGGCAACTCCAACCTATCTTTCCGGTTCTTCTTCCCCAGGTGCCCTGAGTATGCTGGGGAGGTAACTTCATGCTGTAAAGTTGATCTTTGGGGGCATAATTTGTTTTCCCTGAGTCATTAAATATACTCTCTCATATCTTGATAATTATATATACACTCTGTTTCTGATTAATAAAACGGGTTTTCTTCTATCCAACATTCTGCAATCTGAATCCATTGTTTCACAGTGCCTTGTGCCATCGTTATCCGAATCAGTAGCTCTCTTATGAAAAGAAATAATTACCTTTCATATACGCAGAAAGCACAATGCTCGCTGCCAAAACTGCACTGGTTGTGGGCCAGGAAAGGCATTAAGGTCAGAATTCCAAAATAAGCGTTTGAAGTTTAGAATGTAATCTGTTTTGCTGGAGGTCTCAAAGGCCAGTTGTGAGGCTAAACAGGGAAAAGAGTGAGGGAGGCATTGCAAACAAGCTGGTTTGAAGGAAGAAGACATGTCTCTTCTGTGCAAGCAACACTGGAACCAGGCACCTACCCACACTCTTATCTATCACTACTGTTGGTCTAAAAAAGATCTTATTTTTGAATTATGCATACATGGGGAGTGAGGATGTGCAAATAGTGCAGGTGCCTGCAGAGGCCAGAAGAGGATGCTGGATCCTCTGGACCTATAGGCAACTGACTGTGAGCCACCCAATCAGGAACCAAATTCAGGTAGTAGGTGCTTTGAACCATTGAGCCATTTCTGCAGCCCTTGATGATGATGATGATGATGATGATGATGATGATGATGATGGATGATGATAGAAAGAGAAACAGTGTATGTGTGCAGCAGTACCTCTATACCATGTTCACGTTTGTGGTGTTGGTTCTCTCATCACTTTTATTGGGGCTTCAGGGACTGAATACTGGTCACCAGGTCATCTGGTCACTACTGAACCATCTTGTCAGTCCTGAACTAGACATCTGTCTTTCCTGGCCACCACTAGGACTAATATCTATCATCAGATTGCAGTGAAACCTTGGGAAACTAGGGTTGCTTGGCACAGCCCGCTGACATTTGAGGCTGGAGAATCGTCTGTTGTGTGGGCTGCTCTGGATAGCAGAGCCTGTTAGGCAGCGGCCCCATCTCTTTCCGTAAGATAAAAATAGGACCTCCCAGCTGTGACAACTACAGCCGACTCCAGCTAGTGCCAAGTGATCCCTGGGGGTGTGAGGCTGCCCAGAGCTGAGAGTCACTGCTGCAGACACACGGCCCTGAGGGTCAGCATCACTTGTTTCACCTGAACTGCAGTTCTCGTTTTAATAATAAAAATCAAAACACTCTTGACCAACACAATGTGAGAATCTCGCCAATAATGGCACCTGATTTCTGTGGCATTGCTGCCGAAGATGCTAACAAGTACGCTGGCCTTTTTGTTCATGGTGTGTGTCTGTGTGCACGCATGGATGCATGCATGTATATGCATGTACATACACTTATATTCACATGCATGTGGACCTCAAAGCAAGATTTTACCTGGAAGTTGATTTTCCTCAGGTGCTATCTATTGGGATGGTGACTGTAGCATGAGTGTGGGTGTACATGGCCACAGACACGTGTGTAGCCTATGTGTGTGGTTGAGGATAGTGGTGTTCTATCACAATCTAGTTTATTCCCATGAGACAGAGTCTCTCACTGAACCTGGAGCTAGGCTAGTGGGCAGCAAGCCCCAGCTGTCTTCCGTCATAATACTGAAGAGACAGGCACAGGCACGGGCACAGCCATGACTGGCTTTCTTTTTTTTTTTTTTTTTTTATAGACACTTTTGAAGTGTTTATTCAGGAAGAAGGGAAAACGACGACCTGGTAATTACTGTGAAAATTTACTTAAAGAAGTTGAATAAATTCTGGAGCTCTACCATAAGAAGTCCATCATACCATCTTAAATGTTTTAAGAGCATAAATCTAAATTTTTTTACCCCAATAAATTACAGTTTCAAAAAGGTACATGGAGAGTTATTCAATATCATCATCCATTAGAGAACATGAAATTAAGATTGACATTATTTTTCCCTACATTTTAGGAATAAAAAACTATCAGAAATTAAGAACATGAAATATTGGTGAAAATTTGAGGAACATGCATTAATTCATTCATACATTACTGATAGATATAAAATGCTCTCATGACTGACTGGCTTTCTACATGAGCTCTGGAGATTTGAACTCGAGTTCTTACTTGTGCAGCAATCACTCTCAGCCACTGAGCCACCTCCCTAGCCCATCTTGCTCTTTAGACCCACCGGGCCTGGAGCTGGCCAAGTAGGGTAGCCTGCCTAACTAGAGAGCCCTAGGTAGCTCCTTTCCAGTCTCATTTCCCAGAAATGGAACCACAAGTGTGCACAACCATGCCTGGTTTGCTTGCTCTCTCTCTCTCTCTCTCTCTCTCTCTCTCTCTCTCTCTCTCTCTCTCTTTTTCTTTCCTTCCTCCCTTACTTCTCTCCTTCCTTTCTTCCTTTTCTCTTGTTCATTCTTTTCCTTAAGTAAGTTCTGGGGATCAAATTCAAGGCCCCATGCACCACTTTATCAACTGAGCTCTCCCCTAGCCGTGTGTTCTTTATGATAAAAACCGTAACATCCTTGTAAAAGCCACATCAACATCACGCAGCTTCTGCGAAGACAACATACTAACCTGTCTTCCAGCCCCCTGGCAAAGGACAGAACAGAAAGCCACAGTGGCCCATGTTCATGCGGGGCTCGAGTTAAAAAGTTGTAATCCAAAAACTGTAATCCATGCTTTTTAATCTTGGCCGGCCACCACATGGAGAAGGAGTGGGGGGAGCACTCCGCTGGCCAATCCCTGACCCTGAGAAAGTGACCTGGTGAGCTACAGCCTGGGCAGCGAGCTGGGACACTTTTTGTGCTACTTTAACACAAGCACTGCTCTGGGCTCACAAACAAGGAGGGAGCACAGGTGTAACTTAATTTCAAGGTCCATTAGCAGCACGGAGCGGGAAATTACACTGCTAAAGGCAAGTCCTAGAACTCAGCAGGGACCTTTTTCAATTTTCAAATGGTAAGAACAATAATTATGGTGATTGTTTTTCAGAACAACATCAAGGTTCAAACACACTGCACTTCCCAAGGACTGGAAACCCCAATGTCTGTGGTAAATGTGACTTGAGAGACAGAGGGCTGCCTAAGAATCAAGTTGGATTAAATTCCAAAAAAATCCAGTGAGCTGAGCCTGAACACTGGACTCTGTGACTGTTACCCAACTGTCCCTGCCGGTGTAGTGAACGTCATATGACACGCACACTTCTGCATGGAAGCCAATGGTTATTGTTAGTGTAAGCATTGTGGGTAAAATTCACCGCCAACTTGATGGGATCTAGAACCATGCAGAAGACAAGCTTCTGAGCATGTCTATGAGGAAGTGTCTACACTGGGTTACTTGAAGTGGGAAGACCCAGGCTAACTGTGGGCAGCACCATTTACAGGCTGGGGTCCTTGACTGAACAGAAAGGAGACAGAGAGCTGAGGGCCAGCCTCCACTTCCTGACTGGATTCAGTGGGAGCAGCCTCCTCATGCTCTTGCCATGTGACTTCACCAGGAACTTCCAAGCAGTGAGCTAAAATAAAACCCGCCCTCCCTCCCTCCCTCCTTCTCTCCTTTCGTTTCTCCCTCCTTAAGTTGTTTTTGTTGTTTTGCCAAAATGAGAAAAGTAACTAATACGGTTACATAAACACATGTATGCATTCACACGTCTGTTGTAGAGTGCTCTGTGGTGTCCTCTCTTCTAGGATGTTACAGTCTAGAGGTACAACTATCATGCTCCGTAGAGGGTCCCCAGCACTGAATCACTGATGCCAAGCTCAGTCACAAGCAACAAGAGAGGGAGTTAACTCCCGTGAGTGGCATCTACTGTAGTCTGAGAAAGGGAAAGGAGAAGTCAAGTTCTGTCTCCAAGCAACTCGCCATCAGGTGGAATGGAGAACAGACAGGCTGAGGAGTTCATCTTGTAGAACCCAGCCCCTGTGAGCAGAGCCGATGAGGCCCTGCAGCAGGTCAGGCTTGGACCACGGCTGCATGGTGAGAGTGAAGAGCTCTGTCCTCAGAAGGAAGCACAGACACAATCACAGATCTACACCCTCAGCCTGCCCTGGAAAGACCTACCCGGCACCATCATTTATATCACTTACAAAACTAGAGGGAATCAAAATACATACAGAAAGTGAAACAGCCAACTAAGAAGGACTGAGCAGGTACAGGTACGAAGATGCCCGGGTGAAACCCATCACCTTGTACATGACCCTAAAAATAAAAAAAAATAAAAAAAAAATAAAAAAAAAACCTAGAGAAAGGAATTTTTCTTCTCTTTTTTTCTTTTTGGAGGCATGGTATATGTGTGCATGTGTATGAATGTAAACTTATGTGTGTGTATGCAGACATATATTATGTTTGTGCATGTGTGTGTGGTATACATATTGGTATGTCTGTGTGTGTATATGTGTGTGGTGTATGTGTGTGTGTGTGTGTGTGTGTAGACAACCTTAGCTATTATTGCCTCTCAGTTTCTTCCACCTTTCTGTTTTCAAGACAAGATGTCTCACTGGCCTGAAACTTGTCAGACAACGCTGGGTGTCTAGCAAGGCCCAGGGACCTGCATGCTTCCATCTCCTCAGCACAGAAACTTAGGCCTTTTTAGGGTAGGTTTTAGGGATCAGACTCAGGTCCATAGGTTTCAAAGCAGGCCCTTTTCCAACTGAACCATTTTTCCCACCCCCAAAATCAAAATACGTCTTTCTAAAAACAAAAGCATCATTTGTTCATAGCGAGAGGACCCTGAACTGGCTGCTTCAGTACTGTATCATTCAGCAATGCTCCCTGGTCCCATGAAGGCAGAAACTTGACAAGGGAGCATTCAAGCAGGCACAGGGAGGGTAAGTCTGTGTAAATTAACTTACTTTGTGATTAAGAGGACGGGTGGGACTTTTGTGATCTGTTCTTTCATTTCCTTCCTCTCCAACAAAATAAACAGGGTTTGAAAATGTAAATTTTTTATTTTAATAAAGTTCATTTCCTACCTAAATTTCCCTAAGGACACATTAACTCTGACAGAAAAACAGCAAGGGTTTTTAAACCCAAGGGTGATAAATTTGGGGGGAAAAGTCACTTTAGAAAAAAAAGTCACAGAGAATACAGCTAAACAGATCAAGGAAGTGATATCTGCCCTCCCACCCCCAACATGGCTATTCCTTCTTAAAAAAAAAAAAAAAGAAAAGAAATCCAGTGAACACTCCTTCAACTGCTATGGTGCCCAATTTAGAAGCAGTTTACAGTCAACCAGAAGATAGATCAGCAAGCAATAAGACACAACAGTAAGCAATCAGAAACATCAGTGAGCTAAGCAACACCAGAGTAAGCTGTAAAGAAACACCAGGGAGAGCACTTCTGAGCAATTACCACATGTCTTCATGCTGGAAGGAAGAAAGAAAAACCTCACTTAAGTTGGGTTGGAACCCCATAAAAATGAACTCTCTTACAGCTCTCGAGCCATTGCTGAGATGACAAAGGGGCTCTGAGGACCAACAGCACAGTCATGAGCCAGCAAAAGCAATGGCAGGCTGCTCATGGTGCAGAGTTATTAATGCGGAACTCTCAGTCTCCTCTAGAGCAACCTAACTGTAGACAGGCAGATAAAAAACAAACAGACAAAAGAAACCATGTAGTGGTTAACTGACAAGACACAAAGGACCCTCCAGCATCAGGGAAAATGAAGAAGAACATCCAGCAAATCCATGTGCATTCCTAAGAAAAGTTACATCTGTGCACAGAGGGGCCACATCACAGCAGCTAAAGCAGCAGAGGGAACCTCCGTATGATACAGAACCTCTCTATCAGGAAGACTAATACTCTAGGAAGCTCAGCTCTCCTTTTCCAGGACCTTTCAGAAAATGGTAACATCTCTGTTATAGACTGTGGTGGTTTGAATAAGAATGCTCCCAAAGGTGATACATATTTGAATACTTGGTCCCAGTTAGTGGAACTGTTTGGGAAGAATTAAGGGATGTGGCCTGCTAGAGGAAGTGTGTCACTGGGCATAAGCTTTGAGGTTTCAAAAGTTCCTGCTATTCTCTGTCGGGAGATTCTCAGTTAGCTCTCATTACCTTCTGTTTGTGGATCAAAATGTAAGCTCTCAGCGACTACCGACTACCCTAGCACTATGCCTCCCTGCTGACTGCCGTGCCCCCTTCAAGATACTCATGAACTTTAATGCTCTGAAACTGTTAGTCCCAAATTAAGCAGTTCACTTTTTAACTTGCCTTGTTCAGGGTGTTTTATTACAATAATACAAAAGTAATTAAGCCACAGACTTGGTCCTATGTGATGATGACTTACAGATGGAAATGAGACGTGATTAAAGCATAAATAATCTCTTTCCTATAAGCTATTAGAAGGGTGTGAAGTTAACCTCGATTGTCAACTTGATGGGCTCTAGAATCTCCAGAAGGCAAACTTCTGAGCATGATCACAAGAGAGTTTCCAGATTGGGTTAACTGAGGCCTACGCAGAGAGTAGTAGCATCCACTGGGCTGCCAGAGTACACAAAGAGTCAGGCTGAGCAATAGCATCCATCTCTCTCTGCTTTCTGACTGTGAATGTCATGTGACCAGCTGCTTCATACTCAGATGCTGTCCTTTCCCATGGTGCACTGTACCCTCAAACCAGGGGCTAGAATAAGCCCTCCCCACTGACGTTGCTTTTGCCAAGTACTTTGACACAGCAGTGATTAAGTAATTGACACGGAGGGCATAAGTGGCCTTGCAGACACCATGATACCAAGGGCTCTTCCCATTCCCAAATACTTAAACTTAGTAAGACATGTCAAAATACTTGCTTCTCAAGTACTCAAATACAAGACATACTAAGTCCATGTATGGTCCCTGTAAGTGACAGGTACCCATTGTACAGTTGCTCTTAGCTTCCTCTTTCTTTCCCCACTTTCTTGAGGTCACAATCCATTTCTAGGAAGCTTCTCTTCCACAAGGTTCCTAGGCCGCAATCCTAACCAGCTCCAGAATATAACTTCCTGTAGAAGCTTTCCCCAGTCATCCTACCTCACAACAATACCACATTGCTATTTTATGTGTGTATATTCTTTCCCTAATTATCCAGTGTACTGAAGGTCTGGAGTGTACCTAAACATACAGATACAAAGGTGGGAGCATGGGGTTGATTATTACAAATTTAATTTATGGGCTAGGGATGTGGCTCAGTTAGTGGAGTGTTTATCCACAGTGTGTACAAAACCTGGGGTTGCATCCCCAGCATCCCATAAACTTGGTGTGGTACCTCAAGTCTATAATCTCAAATGGAGGGATGAGAATAAGAAGTTCAGAATTGCCAGTGTGGTGCCACGCACCTTTAATCCCAGCACTTGGGAGGTAGTGACAAGTGGATCCTGTGAGTTCAAGACCAGTCTGGTCTAGAGTGAGTTAGTTCTAGGACAGCCAGGGCTACAGAGAGAAACCGTATCTTAAAAACCTAGATGGATGTATGGATGAATAGATGGATAGATGGGAGAGAGAGAGAAAGGGGGGTGCAGCTCAGAGAGTCTTAGCTGCGTAAGACCAGCCTAGGAAACATGAGACCAGGTGGTTTGTCCCTAATAGTCTCTGGAATTTGAATACTTGGTCTCCAGTTGATGGCACTGGTTGGGGAGGTTGAGAAGGTGTGGTCTTGTTGGAGGACTATGTCACTGCGGGTAGGCTTTGAGAATGTAAGGACTAGAACTATTTCTAGGGAACTCACTCTATTTCTTGCTGTAATTCAAGATCTGAACCCCCAGCTTCTGCTCCACCCCCATGCTGGCCCTAGCTCTCTGGATTGGCAAGCTAAATAAACTCTTCCTTCTTTAAGTTGTCTTGGTCATGGTGTTTTATCAAAGCATCAGGAAAGCAACTAACATACAGCCTGTCTCAAAACAAAATAATTCTGATCCTGAATCCACTCCTTTTTCTTAAATTTAAAAAAAAAAAAATCAACATTATCCTGATTTTTTTTTCTTTTTTAAAATTATGTATATGTGAGTGAGTATGTGAATTTGGGTGCAAATGCTCACAGAGAGAAGAGGAAGGCATCAGGTCCCCTAGAACTGGGGTTACAAGTGATTATGAGTGATCCAACATGGGAGTTGGGAACTGAACTTGGGTTCTTCACAAGAGCAAGACATGCATTTAATCAGTGAGTCACCTCGCCAGCCCTTCATTCTGGTGTTTGTATTATATTAAATTCACTAAATATTGGAAGCACATCTGTGGTGGCACATTTAAAGATGCTTCAATCTGAGTCTAGCTTTCAGAATGAGCCCCCCAGACCCTTGTTAGCTGAGTTAAAGTAGCACAGTACCCAGGTCCAGCAAGCGTCTTATCTGAAAGCATTTATACTATGGCATTCCTGAGTTCACCCATGATGCTGTGCCCTGGGATCTGACATTCAGGAAAAGCAGCCTCTCTCTATCGCCTGGTTGCAAACTTGGACAACCAAAGGCCACAGGGCCACAGAGCAGGGAGAGAGTGATGGCATAAAAGTCTATTCAGTTCATGGGATGACCATAGAACAACAAACCTAAAAACAGAAGGAAAACCATCCTGGGGGCTTAGAAAATGGCTCAGTAGGTAAAGTACTTGTCTCAAGCCCATGAGGACTTCATACACACATAGGAGTGCACCTGTAGTCTCAGAGCTGGGTAGGTAGGGACAGGGGGAATCTTGGGACCAATCAGGACATCCTAATCAGTGATCTGACCTCAAATAAAACTGAAAGCAATTGAGGAAAGCATCCAATGTTGGCTCCTAACCTCTACATGCATGTAGAAGAGTAAGTAGGACATACACACACACACACACACACACACACACACACACACACACACACATACACAATGGGGGAGGAAGAGGAGGAGGAGGAGGAGACAGCACCCCATCTTTCAAATCAGATAACACAGAAGCATGATGCAGTCAGTGAGGAACTCTCCACATGCATCCTCCAGGGGAGTGGGCACTGAGAGCAGAGCCTGGAGAGGCACAGCGCCCACTCATTAATAAGCAGCTCAACACAGTGGGAGGTTTCCTTGTCTAATTACAGAAACTGCTGGAAATGGCAGGGAAGACAGGATTTATGGCCTAGATGACACTGTCTCTGTGTTGTAATTAAAAGTTATTTTTAACACTTTGGTGAGATACTGGAATTATTTGAAATATAGTTTGTAAATTAAAAGTTGCACAATGGCAAAAAAAAAAAAAAAGAAAAAAGAAAAAGAAAAGAAAAAGGTAATCCACCCAGCATGCTTAATGTGAAGCATTCACTGTTTTGACACTGAGAGGTAGAAAAGGGGAGAGAAAAATCTCTCCCACCTTTAGGTCCTTGAGAAAAGAGTCCATGTCACAAGAAAAGAAGGGAGAGGAAGCAGCTTTTATGTATTGGTTTGTTGATTATATTCCAGTGAGGCCTGGAACTGGCCATGTGGCTGCAGACGACCCTGAGTTTCTGACCACACTACTTCCTCCTCCTACACATGAGTGTAGAGAGTGTGACTCGCACTGCCACTCCCTGTTTGAGGCGGTGCTGAGGATACGACCCAGGGCTCTGTGGATGACAGGGCAAGCATTCTGCCAACTGAGTTCCATCCCAGACTCCCTAAAAGCTCAATCTTTAAAAACCCAAAAGTAACACAGCTACTTCTTAACTTCGTCTTATAAACAAACAAGTAAACTAATGCATGCACGCATATAATACTGAGGGTAGGGGTCATTTTGCCTGCATGTATGTCTGTGTGCCGTGTGTGCCTGATGCCTGAGGAGGACATAAGAGGGCATCAAATCCCCTAGAACTGGAGTTATAGACAGTTGTGAGTCATCGTGTGGGTGCTGGGGATTGAACCCATGTCCTCTGGAAGAGCTACAGTATTCTTAAGAGCTGAGCTGTCTGTCTCTCCAGCCCCTTAGTTTACCATCTAATCAGTTAGGGAATGCCACATGTGAAAAGTCCAGACAGCTTGTTCACAAGCACTTATCCAAAGTGCCCCACCCTCAAGTCCTACACTGGATTCTAAGATCATGCTACCAAGATGAATTAGGGCTCGCACACAAACAGGCCAGGAGTGGACTCCAAGGTGCTGTGATCTGAAGGTGGACCCAATGCAGGCTATGGACAAGCCTTTGGTGTAAGACTTAGGTTTTGCTTTTACTCATTCCCTCCTCTTGTCTTAGATCCCAAAGTTAAGAGGGGGCCAGGTAGGATACATCCTGGTGGAAATCACATGGTAGTGTCCATGAGTGTTCATGGCACCTGGCCAGAAGGCTTTTTTACTTGTCTGGTGCTCCATGTGTACACAGAGGCATTTTGTGCAGTGACAACCGTGCCTTAGCAAGGCAGGAAGAGAAGCTACCACAGGCAGTGAGTAGCAAGTCACATTAACTTCCAGAATCTTGGGGTTTTTATCCATCACGTTGGCTACATGGCGTTTGTTTTTATTTCCCGAGACAGGCTTTCACATAGCACAGGTTATACCAAACAGTATGAACTTCAATCCCTGATCCTCCTGCCTGCTTGCCAGAGTCAAATCTGTGTAATGAGAAATTATTTTACATTCTTCCATTTTTTTCCTTTTATTTCATATAAGTTTAATCATTCATTTGTAGCTATCCGCAGCTGCGGAGAATTTCACGCTCTGTGTTACAAAACAGCACTACCTTACCTTTTGTTAAAACACTTCCGGTTTTGGCCCTTATGTGTTTTAGCTTCCTCTTACAGCCCAGGAGAGCCTCAGATTCACTGAGTAGCTGAGGATGACACTAAGCTCCTCAATGACCTCTGCTCTCATGTGCGGGGATCACAGAAGCGCATGCCCATACCAGGCTAACTAAGGGCTAGCAGGCTTCTTCATCTGACAGGAGTTGGGAAGGGAAAGAACTCCTCTGGTGGGAGATTTTCTGATAACCTCTTCGTTTCATTTCATCTACGTTCTGAATCTTATCAGCACAACTCAATTCTGGAAACTCATTATCTGCCTGGGTGTCAGAGAATCCACCAGTTATACTGAGAAAAAGCATAAACGTGTCCCAATATCTGTTATTAAAAAATAAATGTAGAGCTTGCCTACACGACAGTCATGTCAAGTTTATGGAATTTTTATTGCCCCAGTAAGAACGTTGACGCTGTGGTCTTAGAAAGGGTTCAGTCCCATGGCTGGGCAGGGAACAGCCATCCTTACCAGCCACATTAATTTTTTCAAGCGATACCAAGCTGGGGACAGCCGTAGTGGAGTTGGTGGAATTCGCTCCTGTGCCATTGACGAGATTGTCCACCTTTGACTCCAGCTTGCCGATGCGCTGCAAGATGTTATCCAGTAACACAGCGAGCGTTTTCTTCAGATCTGTGGAAGGAAAAAAGGAAACTGAAAAACTTCTCCAGGCTTCTGCCACAGGCTTGTGAGTGACCAACCTGTGGCCTGTGTTCACCCAGGTTAAGTATGAACATAGCCCAACACGAACTCATAAATGTAAAACATTGGGAGACTCTGTAGATGAGACTGTTTTGAACTACAATGTAAAAAAACTGGATGGAAGCAGGTGAGATGGCCCAGTGGCTAATACCACTTGCTGCATCAGCATGAGGACCTGAGTTCAGATCCCTAACACTCACATAAAAAGCTGTGTGTGGCCACGCATGCCTGTGACCCCCTGAATTAGGGAGCGGGGAGGCTGGGGAAGAAAGTGAGAGTACTGTTGGGCTTGCTAGCTGCCAGCATGGCTCTGAGTTCCGTGTCTACCTTGCTCCAAGAGAATAAGATGGAGAAGAAAAGAGAATAGGACACCGAGCATCACCCTCTGATCTGCCTACTCACACCCGTGTGTGTGGGGGTTCCCTCCACAGCACCACAAATGAGCCAAAGAAGTTGCTGAATGTTTCTAAAGTGGCTAACCTCCCCTAAAACGAGCACATCTTAGCGATAGCAGGCCAGACTAGAGAAAACAAGCCAGTCTGTGTGAAAGCGACTCTGATAAGGAGTGAGGCTGTAAGACTATTTCTAGACACAGGTCCAGAGAGAGAAACCTTTGCCATGGCCCATCCTACCTCAGCACTGCAGGGATTCCTCCTCCACACAGTACTGTGGCTAACGACACACAGAAATGATCTGAAGGTGTAGCCCAGCCTCGAAGCAGCTTCAGAATGAAGGTCGCTGCTATTTTTATTTTCTAGCATAGTTTATTCTGATTTTTTTTTTCCTATTTGATATAGGGTCTAAAGAACTCCAGGCTGATCTTGAACTTACTACGCAATCAACAATGACCTCAAACTCCTGATCCTCCTGCCTCTACCACCTGAATGCTGAGATTACAGGTGTGTGCTATCTCACCTGGTTCTATGTGGAACTGCGGTTAGCTGTAGCTAGGCAAGCCTCCTACCAAATGAACCACATCCTTGGGCCTCAAAATTTTTATTATTCTTTTAGGAATTCATTCATGTATGCAATGACATATGACCACACACACACACACACACACACACACACACACTTCCTCCTCCAACTCTTTAGGTTGTATCCCCAACACAACTTCATGTCTCCTGCTTCTCCTCCTCCTCTTCTTCCCCCTCTCTCTCACTCTCTCTCTTGCTCTCCCTCTCTCCCCCTTCCCTCCCTCCCACTTTCTGATAGACCACTATGTCTAATTAGCGGTGTGCATATGAGCATGGGTGTGAGGCTGCCTATCTTCAATGGCCATGCAAATTCTCAAAGGAGAATGATCCTCCCTCCTCCAGCAGATATAAACTGGTTCCTCAGTAAGGCATGGGGCCTAGAGAACACTTCCTTCATATATTCCTGGACAATTCAATATTTTACAGGGGCTAAATTTCTGTTGGTTATTAATGGGTATAATTACACATTCACAGCCGTGCTAGAGAACCTGACATTAACTATAATCAGATTTAGGGAAACAACTAGAGTCATGATTGTTCACAAACACTTATCAAACTAGTAAGGATGAGGTTGTATTCTAAAGGCTAAGGACATTCTCTTGTGGCGATTATATTAAAAGAATGGAGTCCTTTTCTTAGACGTTGGACTGTCAGACATTTCCACCAAGCGTCACCTGGGTCAAGAAACAAGCTCCTTGGAACAGAAGCAAGAGCGTGTAATGAACACAGGAAGTCTATGAGAACAGTCAGTGTGGGGAACACCCTACATCATGGGATACGAGCAGCGAGGAGGCCCTAAATCAACAACATGCGAGCAGTCCAGACAGTGCTGGATATATCCTAGGGGCAAAACAGCCTTCATTAGAGAAGCCACAGAGTAAGGACATACTCTAACCTTGTGTATCCCTAGCCACCCTCTGGGAGAACGTATCAGGGGAAGGGTTTTACACTCACTAATGCGAGACGGAGAAGGGATGCTGTAAACTCACATGAGCTATGGCCTCTACCCACCACAGCCACTGCTGCAAACACAAGGGTGAGAAGAAAGATGGTTCCTTCCTCCTCCAGGGAAAGGGGGCAGAAAATGAGCTAATATGGATAGGCTCTGAAGGGCTGGGAACCTTCTGGAATCACGCTTTAAAAGCTACAAGACCTGAGAACTGAGCCCTAATAGAGTTACTGGTGACAGCCATTGTGGAACACTATCAATTAAGAGGCTGTGCCCAGGCTTGGGAGATGACTCAGATGCAAAATTACTTGTTCTGCAAGCTTGAGAACCCAGAGTTAAGAGATCCTAGTACCAAGATAGAAAACTGGGCATGGCGGCACATGCCCACAGGTACCAGCACTAGGGAGGTAGAGATAAGGAAATCCTAGCATCTTACCAGCCAGCTCCAGGTTCAGTGAGATAGCCTGTCTCAAAACAAACCAATGAAACAAAACAAAATGTTGAGTACCACTGAGAAAAATACACAATGTTGACCTCTTGGAATCCTGAAAAACACACACACACACACACACACACACACACAGAGGAGGAGGAGGAGGAGAGGGAGGGGAGGGGGAGGGGGAGGGGGAAGATGGGGAAGAGGAAGGCAGGCAGATTGGCAGACACATAAAAACAGAGAGGGAATAAATACATTAATAAAAAAAATATTCTTCCTAAATTCTAAAACTATACTTTGTCACTGTCATGAAGAGTGACTCTGAGACACAGTGTAGGAAAGGACTTGAAGATGGAGAAAGGGCTATTGATGCTCCTTCCCAAACTGTCACAGCCCTGTTAGGTGTGTCTACACCCCTCCTTCATCCTACTGACTTTACCTGGGGAACTCAATGCATCCTATATGCATATCCTATAGACACAAGGACTATATACTGTTTCATTCCCAATGACAGATAACTAAGGGGCAGTTCCTTCAGAAGTACCTTGGACCTGTCTGCCAGCATTTCTAACTCGCAGCTTCTGAACCTATGTGTGAGGCACTGGCCTCTTGTGCCCGCCATGTCTTCTCACTAAGCCATATCCCAACCACACTGGAGAGTCGTGGATACCATTGTACAATGGCATGTCCACCCACACAATAAAAAAAAAAAGAATTAGTAAAAACCTGGCTTTGTACATCTGCCTTTGGGTGGAGGCAGAAGATCAAGCTACCAAAACCCTCAGCATCTCTGGACTCACCACTGGGGCGGCCATCACTGGGGCGGCCATGCCTTCTCGCTAGATGAGGAAGAAAAACTTCATTTTCAACTAAACCAATACTAAGACACCATTTCAAAGCAGTACTATCAAAGATTTAAAATATATATAAATATAAATGGCCTCCATGTTGGTATGGGTTGCACAGATATTTTTGGAGGTCAGAGGGCAGTCCACATACTGTTGCTCAGAAGCCTTCTCTACTCGTTTGTTTTGCTTGAGACGGGGTCTCTCATTGGCCCAGAACTTGCTTGAAAGCTAGGCTTACTGGCCACTGTGCTTCCAGGAATCCACCTAGCTCCTCCTCCCATCTCATCTCCTTTGGGTTTATGGGTACAAGATGCCATAAACATCTGGTTTGTTTTGTTTTGTTTTGTTTTGTTTTTTCAAACATGAGTTCTGGGGATTTGAACTCAGGTCCTCACACATTTGAGGAGAATGCTTTACCAACTGAGCCATCTCTTCAGTCCCATTTAAAGATACTATTAATGAGAAACACAAACACAAAGGAGATGGGGCTGAAGAGATTGCTCGGTGGTTAAGGGCACAGTCTACTCTTCCAGATGAAGCCTAGCTTGGTTGGCCGCACCCACACTAGGCAGCTCACAACCACCTGTAACTAGCACCAAGAGATCTTTTTCTGAACCCCATATGCACATATACTCATGTGGTACACATGCATGTGAAGAAATACGAAACAAACAAGAAATGAGAGAGGTGGGAAAGAGGAAGACTGGGAAGAAAGAAGAGAAGACGAAGAGGGGGAAGGAGGGAGGGAGGGAGGGAGGGAGACAGACAGACAGACAGGGTAGGGTTGAGGACAGACTACAAGAAGAGGATGCAGAGTCCAGGCCTGTATTTTTACAAATACACACGGTGCCCAGCGCACTAACACACTCAATAAATATTCTTTATATGAACAAATTAACAAAACAGATCAACTATCACCTACAAGAACAAACAATTGTCCTCACTTAAATTATAGCTTCCTGGGTGATAAAAGCATTTCTCACCTTTTTAAAAAGGTGTAAAAACTGCTAACAGCTTTACTGCAGTTTTAAGCAAACAGCAGACTATTTGGTTATGTTGTATTTATGGTAATTCATTTATTTAAGGACACTGTATGATGCAGAGTAGTTCTGATGAAGTTTAATAAGAAAATGAGGACACAAATATTCCCTCCAAATTCTAGCATATTTTTATATTTATCATGGTGTTTAACGGTTATAGTAGCAGGAAAATGTGTCCCCAGCAAGATTACAATTTGTAATTACTAATGAGCGTTTCAATTTTTCGTTTTACTTCAAAAACCTCAGCAGTAAAAGCTGAAGCCCAACATTACTACCCATATTTTTCATGATCCTAAAATTCACCGTCCACGGTAACGATGAGAACAGGTGGTTGAGAACATCTAGAACACCCCTCTGGGGAAGGGAAAGCTGCTGCTTTTCCAGCCAGGACCTCTTTGGTTAGTGCTGAGATCAAGCAGACTTCAGCAGAACAGGTGCCCTCAGAGCATCTGGAAGTTTTCATTTCCAGGAAGCCATGACAGCACACGGTAGAAAGAGCTAGAAGGCTCAACCAAGACCAGGATGGAGAAGGACTAGCATTGCTGTTTCTTTGTGAGGGTTAATGTTGGCTACCAGATCACGAGCACTGAAAAGGCTCTCTGTACCTCCATGAGCAGGGGTTGTATATTAGGTTAACTGAGGTCAACCTGGTGCACAAGAAGGGCTCTCAGAAGAAACAGTGGCTCTGCTGGTAGATTGGGGTTCTTGGGTGCATGACCCAGATCCTCAAGAGAGAATGGCAAACCACAATTTCTCTCATCAAACCATCAGTATTTGAGAAATCACCAAGAAAGGCTGTACATGGGGCTATCCTTCCCCCATCCCATCTACCCTGGGCCATGCGTGACTCCTTAGATTCCACTTACTACTTCAGGACAGAAGGCAGAGACAAGAGAATCAGAGAATCCTGGGAAGCTCAACCGATTGGCCTGAGGAACAAGACATGCTGTCTCAAACAAGGACAGAAAGGAACATCACCCAAGGCTGCCCCTGTCCTCTGATTTCCACGTGTATGCTACGGCATTTACTTATATAAGCTATAAAACACACACACACAGAGAGAGAGAGAGAGAGAGAGAGAGAGAGAGAGAGAGAGAGAGAGAGAGAGAGAGAGAGAGGAGCGGGGAACAACAGCAACAAAACAAAAGCAGAGAATTAACACCCAGCCTGCTGGTACTCCACACACTCTCACTCTCGTCTGTGGCATTGGTTACCAGGCGCATTTTAAGAAGGATCTGTAAAAATTAGCCAAAGGTTCTGGGCAAGGCCAAGGCTTGCAATTTCACTTGTCAGGGACAGTGACTATGTTTCAGCACAGAAGTGACTATGCAATGAGCCAAGGACTTACACCCAAACTGCCAAAAAATAATTTCCTTTTCTGCTTGGCTCCTATCTCAAATCCCTTTCTGCCATGGCCGCCCTAAGAGACAGAACATGCTGTCATGAAGAGAGCTGCTGAGAAACAGCCTCCTCCCTCCTCCCCACCCCCGGCACCAGAGAGCAGGCAAAGACGGGGCACTAATGAGACAGGAAGGTGTTAATGAAAAGAGAATTAAACTTTGGTCTCCTAGAGCCATCGGATAACAGGGAATGTCAAGTCCCATCACTTACATATCTTAAAATTAATTTTCAAATGACCTTTCCGTGGAAAGACATTATAGTCATGTGTGTATATGTGTGTGTGTGTGTGTGTGTGTGTGTGTGTGTGTGCGTGTGTGAATAGTTGTTATTTATATCAGAGGAGAGCTGGAAAAGAGTCAAACACTGCATGAGAAAGACTGGGTTACATTATCCAATCTGTAAGCTGGACTGAATCGCTCGGCAGATACTGGCTTTGCCGCATCATCTGTGTTTACCGCCAAAGGCAATTCATACGAGGTCGATAACGATGTAGCTATCAAACGACTTAACAGCATGAAAAAAATACCACAAAGACAAGTTTCCAGTTGTATATAAATACCACCCCGATTTCTAAAAAGGAACATGTATACATTTGTCTATATACACACACAGATATGGACACACACACACAGAGATGGACACACACACACAGGCATTTTTAAGAGATTGGAGGAGGGTTGGGAATGTGGCTGAGTTGGTAGACAGGTGGCCTATATGCACAGAACCCTGGGCTGGGCCCCCAGCACCACATGACCTAGGTATGTCAGTGCATGCCTGTAATGCCAGTATCCAGGACACAGAGGCAAGAGGATCAGAAGCACAAGCTCATCCTTGGTTACCCAGCAAGTTCCAGGCCAGCCTGACACACATGAGACCTTAAAGGAAAGAAAAGAAAGTAAACTTTGTTGTCACTGGTGAGATCTGTATCTGAAACTGAAACTTTCTATCAGTTTCCATTCTCTATATTTTCTCATATGCTCTCGATTTCCTACAAAAATTCACACCATCTTCAGGTCACACAAGTATAAATGCCATTTTAAACCTGCAGGCAGGACAGTGAACTTTACTCTTGGAAGAGAGCTTTAATACCAAGTGAGAAGATACCTCTCAGAAACGTCTCAATGGCACACACTGCTTTACTCAGGTGATTTTTCCTGACACAGGATCTCGTGTAGGCCAAGTGGCCCTCACCTCACTCCGTACTTGTAGTGTTGAGATGACTATGGACTCCTTAGCCTCCAGCCTCTGCCTGTCTAGTGTTGGGGTGAAAGATGAGCATCACCATATCTGTTTTGGTTTTTTAGTTTTGAGTGGGTTTTTGGTTTTATTTTGGGGTTCTGTTTGTTTGTTTTGTTTTTTTCATGTGGCAGTGCTTAACCCAAAAGCTCTCTGACTTCTCCGCTAGGCAGCCTCTTAGTCTCTGAGTCGAGTTGCTTCAGTGATGGACTGTAACCCATAGCTGAAATAAATCCTTTCCTCCCCTAAGCTGCTTTTGGTCTCAGTGTTTTTTCACAGCAACAGAAACAAGGGCACTCCCAGAATCCAAAGGCTGAACATGTCTGACACTCACGCCTCGGCTACTAGGTAACTGATGGAGGTTCGATCAGGCTGGTGTGGGTCGTACCAGTAATAAACGTTTCCTACCCAGTTTGGTGTGGGGATAAGGGCTGTCCCCTCTGATCCCTATAGCTGTGCCATGAGTTGAGAGAGGTCATATCCACTACATCCTGAGGCTCGTCACTTGCCCCAAGTCACACATCTGGCATGGAGCAGGCAGGCTCATCTCCTAACCCACATGGAAACAAACTGTCTCTATGGGCTTTTGACAATAAACAGTTATCATATCAAGATCACCCATAATAACTACTTGGAGCATCCTGGATGTGGAGCCTACATGGAATTTCTTCCACTTCCTGCCTTGCTAAAAACAGGCTGTGATTCTCAGTCATCCCAGCTGCCAGGACACCACACAGATAGACACAGAACCTGTGGCAATGGGGGATGGGTGCCACTAGTCATTTCCAGCTCCTACTACGTACTTGGCAAAGCCTGGAAACAGAGTCCAGGAGTGTTAGCTGTCTGCCCTCAAGGATAAGGAGGATGGCCTTTGAGAACAATGAGTTCATGCTGTTAGGTGGCCTAGAAGTTAGGAAGAATGAGAACCATGGACAGGGGGCTTTTTGTGAGGAGGTCTGGCAGATTTCTCAGAAACTGAGAATGAGAGAGGAGGGAATAAAGAAGGCACAGAAGCCAGAACATTGGAAAATACTCATCCAAGACCCAGAACAGGAGTGAGGAAGGCAGGGAACTCCTGAGGGTGGATCACTGTGGTATGAGGTCTGTCAGGCTTGTTCTGAGAGGAAAAAAGGCGTGGTGGCACAGGTGTGTAAAGAGACAGGACCATGGCAGGCTCTGAACACCAGGTAAGGAGAAGGGCCCTGAGCCACATCCCTTCCTCAAGCCCAATGTGGAGAAAAGGCTCCACAATAGGAAGGAATTCCCCATATTCATACACAAGCACACACACACACACTCATGTACACACACATGCACATACTCATACACACACACATGCACACACACTCATGTACATACACACATGCACCACATACTCATACACACACACTCATGTACATGTGTACACACACACACACACACACACACACACACACACACTCTCAGGCTGTCTCCTTAATCTTTATACTGGATGTGCTCCAGAGCTTGGCCTCCCTTTGACAGTGTGACTGAGTGTCCAGCACAGCGCAGCGCAGCGCAGCGCAGCGCAGCGCAGCGCAGCGCAGCACAACAGGAACTGCCCCAAGCTCCCAAAGATGTTCATTTTTAGGCTCCAAGGGTGTCAGGTGGTCATTCCCTAAACCACAGCAGCTGTATCCTTGGAGAGAGAGCAAGGTCTCCTGAGACAAGTCCTGGACAAGCCTATCTTCCTCCTATCCCTCTTGCTGCAGTAACAATGTATTTTTCCTTCAAGGGCAGGGACTATCTGCTTCTACCATGGTGGTTTCCCAGGAGATTTCACAAAAGTCTTAGCCCTCCCGAGACTGTTCCCTTGGTCCTATTGGTAACAACAGAGGCAAGAAGACAAAAGGGCAGGGGGGTGGGGCACAAACTTTTTCAGACTTGCAACTTTGTCTCACCACACCTCGTTTTGTTTTGTTTTGTTTTTTTTTCTCCTAAAACAATGGAAACAGAAGCTCTCACTTGCAGCTCAGAATGTCATGTGGGGATGTACAGTGCAGGGTGGAGCCAACACCCTAGACATATCTATCCAGGCTGGAGAGGCAACACCAGCCCAAGGCACTTAGGGATGCTCAGTCCAGACTGCTGATCAAAGCCCAGAGTTGTATCCTTCACCTGACTGTCACCACCATGCAGTACTACAAGAGGCGCTGGGGTGCCTCTAGCACTCATTTCCACAGCACCCCTCTCTTCCACACATTCACACTGGGCTCTTCACCTCACAGCACGTGGGCCCTCCAGTATCCCCAGTGTGCATCTGTCTCCTGCTGCGCATGCTCTGTCCAAACCTCCACCTTTTGTCCTTCAGCTACACAAGCACTCCCAGGACTCTATCCCAGGACCACAGAGACATCTGCGTGACCCTGTTTATTAGATGTCCATCAAGACATGACTAGGTAATGAAAACAGGGCATACATACACAAGGGGATTTCATTCATTCGGCTGTAAAGAAAAACGAAAGTCATGGAACAGTAAGTGGATCTGGATATTACTGTACTAAGTCAGGTGATGCAGATTCAGACAGATATTACATCTTCCCTCAAATACAGAGCCTAACTTCTAACGTAAATGTGTGAGTGTCTGTGTGTGGGAGGGAGGGGAGTTGAGAACGTGTGCCTATGAGTGTAGGCTATGAAACTGGAAAGGGGATCACAGGAGGGAAAGAAGGTGTTGAGGGTGGGGGAAGGGCAACAGACACAGGGGACCTGAAGACAGAAAGGCTGTGGGGTGGGGGATGGGAGGAACAAAGGGAAACAGAAGCATGAGGAAGAAAAGAGGGGAGGAAAATTATCAACACCGAACTTTGTTTGAAAATATCTTAATGAAACCTGTATGGTAATTCAAATACATTAATTAAAGGACACACTGGAGGAGGAGTGGCTTCTGTCATTCCTCAAGGCAAAGAAGTCTCGGGGATTTTTATTTTAAAGGTGTACGTGTGTGTGTGTGTGTGTGTGTGTGTGTGTGTGTGTGTGTGTGTGTGTGTGTGTATGTGTGTGTGTGTGTGTGTGTGTGTGTGCGCGCGCGCCCGTGTGTGTAGGTGTAAGTATGTATACTTGAATGCAGATGTCTTCAGGGGCCAGAGGGAGACGCTCGATCCTCTGGAGCTGGGATTACAGATGGTTGTAAGCCACCAAGTGCAGATGCTGAACGAACAAAAAACTCTTAATTGCAGAGCCATCTCTCTGGCTCCTCCAGGACTTTTTTAATTTATTTATTTTTTTAATAAACCAAATTTGCCCTTTGCCATTTTTCTTCAAGGAAGAAGTGATTGTTCTCTGACATTCCCCTGCTATTATGAAGGGCAGGACACCCTCGGGAGTAGAAAAATCCTTCTCCCACCATAAGCACAAAAGCTGCTTAGGGCACGCCAGCCAGCAAAGATGGACCCTAACTGTTAACAAGCCAGTCTCTAAGGATGACAGTCAGTCAAAGGGACAGTTTGAACCTAAAAAAGCTCAGCAGCCAGAAGCCAGCAGAGTCTAAGACAAAAGGGGCCACAGAACCTGGAGGCCAAAAGAGACCAGGCAAGTGGTCTGTGGGTGGGAGTGAGCTAGGAGAAGCTCAAAGCTGTGTTAGTCTGAGCTAGGAACTTCTCCAGAGTAAAGTACACCAGTGTCCATCCAGGCAGGAGAACGAGACAAGGTCACTAAGGTATAGCTGGGCTGTAGAGGGGATAGCACTGTGCTGAATTTTCAAAATGAGAGCACTGAAGTAGCCCAGGCCTACCCTTAAGTAAGAGAGCACCACCGGGGTCAAGGAGCTGGAGAAAGATTGGGTCACCTCAGAAACAAGAACAGCATTGACTGAAGTGAATGACAACACCTATGACCTTGGACAGCCCCAGCCCATGCTCTGCTGGCTTGAGGTAAGCAGGTGTGGCTGGGAGGCAGGAGCCCACACCCCTGCACCCCAAGGATGAATGTCCCCACTGTTCTGCACAGGCTGCTGGGACGTTCCAGCAACAGATTTGAATCACCAAATCCCAAAAGGAGTTCAGAAGTCCCTCTTCATTCTGCTTTCTGTTTCTTACTCGTTAAGAATCAAAGCAAGATAGAAAGACAGGGAAAACTGTGGGGACGCAGGTAGAAAGGAGCCCTTCACTGATGAGAGAGGTTGAAGCAAATCTCATGTGCAAATCAAGAATTCCAGAACAATTAGCCTGTACTGCAAGTGTTGTTGACATGGAGATAATATTTCTGTCACATACATATTTTGTGTTAAAATAACAATGGACTAGGCTGAGAGGCCTGAAGGTGTGACCGTGGCTACAGCTTCATCCATCTCCTCCAGTGACTAGAACACTTGTATTCTTATAAACTTTCTTTACAAACTTGGGCAGCAAGGAGGATTCGGCCACAAGCTGTAAGTTGCTGACTTTCTCGCATCAAAAGAATCCTGGGTAGTTGCTGAATCCCTAGTGGGCATGACCAGAAAATGGTCTATGTGACTGGAGAAGGAGGAATTTGGAATGTTTCAGAAGTTTCAGTTGTGTGAAGTTGGTATCACCGTGTTTCTAAGTAATTGAATCTGTATAAACAATTGAGAATGGCCATGTTCCAAGAAAACTTTATTGATACCGATAAGCAGCAGTCTGAATTTGGCCCATAGGCCAAACCTTGCTCAACACTGTTCTAAGATCTATAAACGGGATTATAATGAAGCAGGAATCACTTAAAAATCAACTATTAAAATTCATCAAACACCAAAGCTCAATTTATAGCATACCAAGATCCTCTGACTCTTCCCATATGGGTATGGGAGGAGAGGCTTGTCACTTTCCTATCTGACAATTTCATATATGTATATAATACATTTTGGTAATTTTGACACATAACCCATTTCTCTCTCTCTCTCTCTCTCTCTCTCTCTCTCTCTCTCTCTCTCTCTCCCTCCCTCCCTCCCTCCCTCCCTCTCTTCTTCCCTCTCTCTTTCTTATTCCCCTCCCTTACCAAATATCTTCATACATGAAAAGTTCATTTCAGACAACATATAGGATCCCTTTAAGCTAGACACAGATCCTGAACATGGAGAACCAATTGTTCATTCTTTGGGGGCAAATGGCTTGGCAGTACACTAAACATGGTCTGTATCTGTAGCAGATAAAAAAGAGTCTGCAAGCAGATAGCCCACACAGCCCAGCTAAGCCATACAATATCCCAAAGTTTCAGTATCTTACCTAAGACAGGATCTCATGTAGCTCAGGCTGGTCCCCCAAATTCCCATGTAGTCAAAAGTGACTGAACTTCTGATCTTCCTCCCTCTACCCACCAGAGCTGCCTACCTGTCAATGTCACCAGAGGTGGCAAATTCAAGGAGAGGTGGGGGTCACCAGGATGTCTCTTCAGATTCTCAGGACTAACACTAGATCACACCCTTGCTAACACCACCCTGCCACTTAGTTGCTAGTATGTAAAACCCCAAGCCAAAGAAACAGTGAGGTTGATAAGCTTGAGACTCAAAGAACAAACGAACACACGAGTTATCTACTTTAGAATAGATTTACTATCACCATATTTGTCAAAACTAGGGAGAGGCTATTGGTATCTTCTCTTAAAAGCTTATACTATGTGTGCTAGTGATCTTTAGGGGTCAAATTAAAACAGCCTATTATAGCCTGACAGAAGTTTTAATCAAATATATCTCTCCTCTCCCCTCCCCTCCCCTCCCCTCCCCTCCCCTCCCCTCCTCTCCTCGACCTCCTTCTTCTTCTCTCCCCCCTCCTCCATAGCAGGAGGTCCTAAGCTGTATAGTTAAGCTACCTAAACCTGAGTCCATGACGGAGCCAGGCATCCAGTTAGGGAGTGACTCAGCAAGCAGTGTTCTTTCATGGTTCCTTCATCCAGGTTCCTGCCTCTACTTCCCTCAATGATAGATTGGATTCTGAGCTGGAAGTGTAAGCCAAACAAATGCTTTCCTTCCCTAAGGTGCCTTTAGTCAGAGGGCAACTATGACCGAAACAGCAACAGAAGAAAATTAAAACACTATGTAAGTAAAACTGTACAGAAGTAGATTTATCTAACATAAAACATCAACAGGACCAGGAAACCCTGTCTCAGTAGACCTCACCACAGGATGGTCCCAAATACCTCAAGCACACACACTCCAGTAAGTTCTAGAAACTCAGCTCCAAAACCATTTTTTATTGGCCTGTCGGGAGGAAGGCATGTCAGACTTGCTGATGACAGTGTTTGCTGGTGTGTGGAGAAAGATAATGATGACTTCACTAAGGCTCAACTTGAAAAGGGAAGAACTGGAATAAATAACTCCTCTAGGCTCTTAGAATGCAATGTCCTGCAATGACAAGCACATGGTTGAAATTCCAACACAAGACTGCTCTGTGTGTGTGTGTGTGTGTGTGTGTGTGTGCGTAGATACACTCGTGTGTGTGTGGAAGCGCACATGTGCATATGGAGGAAGCCAGAGAATACCCTCAACTGTCATTCCTCAAGCACTATCCATCTTGTTTGTTTTTGTTTGACACAGGGTGGCCCACTGGTCTAGAGCTTAGCAAGTAGGCTTAGTCGGCAGCCAGTGCTGGGATTATAACAAGCACACCAACTAAACTTGGATCTACAGGTCCTCAGGTCCTCTTGTAATCCATTTCCTGGTTTTCCTTTATATTACACACACACACACACACACACACACAGAGAGAGAGAGAGAGAGAGAGAGAGAGAGAGAGAGAGAGAGAGAGAGAGATAAAAGGCTAAGATCAGGTGTATTTTTTTTAGAATATTGAGGAAGCCTAAACTCTGAGTTATTTAGCAACACATGATAAAGACAACTGGTAAAACCACAAGTCAGCCAGGTGGTGGTGGCTCACGCCTTTAATCCCAGCACTTGGGAGGCAGAGACAGGCGGATTTCTGAGTTCGAGGCCAGCCTGGTCTACAGAGTGAGTTCCAGGACAGCCAGGGCTACACAGAGAAATCCTGTCTCGAAAAACCAAAAAAAAAAAAAAAAACCACAAGTCAAGTCTATAAATTAGTCATGTGTTTGTCTTGCCTATGAAAAAAGTTTGATGAACTGTATTTAGAGGAAACACCTGCTAAGTTGCTGTCCATTCCCAACAAACGTATACGAGCTACATGCAGAATAAGAACCTTTTAAATAGCATCTACCACAAGCCACAGCACACTTACACAACACTAACATTCCGTGCTGTTCTGTTCTCTCTGGTGGGAACTGATCTCTGAAACCGATAGACCATATAGGTCAAGTCAATGAGTCCTTTTTCTGTGCGCTTGGGTACCTAGTGTTTGTTGTTGGACAGTGGCACACAAAAACTGAGCTTCATGGTTTTAATAAATTACATTAAAAATGGCATTTTATTTAGACATGTGAAAAGCCAGTGCCTAGTAACCCTGACTTTTTACCTGGCTGCTGGGGATTCAGGCTAAGGTCCTCCAGGTTGCATGGAAACACTTTACCAACTGAGCCATTCCCCCAAGATTATTGCTGATAACTCTTGAAGAGATATATTAAAAGCACATAGTGTGACCATTCTGATCCTAAGAATTGAAAAAGAACATCAGAGCTCCTGAACTGTAGCAGCCTTCTCTTCATAGACACACACACATTAGAACCAAGTTTCTGTGGAGCGGATGGTTTCCCACGTCTGTACTCCAGCTGCCCAAACTGAGCCTCCAGCTTCATGTGTTCTAATTGAGGGCATGTCTTTGACTAGGCTGCAAAGCAGAGCATCGGCTCTCCCACACCACCCCAGCATGCATCCACAGCAAAAGTCCCAAACACTAGGCCCACTCAAGACTGGGTTTGACGGCTCGATTTCCCCTTTGACAACTGACAAGAGCTCACCCTCTGAAAAACCAGGTCACTCTGGATCCTCAGTGACCACAGCACATCCTGGAAGGCAGAATCTCTAAGACTCTGTGACCCCAATTCCCCTTGCAATGGTTATTTTGTAAGCGTCTCTATGTGCATCCTGGCACCATCTGGTCAGATGAGATGGCTCAGAGAGCACAGGCATTTGCCATACAAGCCTGATGACCTGAGTTCCATTCCTGTGTGGAGGAAGGAGGGGACTGACTCCTAAAGGCTGTCCTCTGGGCTCCACTGTGTGCAGTGGTGCATTCACCCAGATACATAAATGGAGATGCTCACACGATGATAATAATAATAAAGAATAATACAGAGAAAATATATTGCAAAGTTATACACTAAATGCTAATTGTGCATATTGCACAAAGGACACTTTTATGTCATTTTTCCCCTTTGTTTTCCTGCCAATGCCTTCAACTTTTTTCTAAATTAAGCATAACTTTTACTAAAAAAGTAAGATAACTTTCACATACATTATTTTATATATCTAAAATTATATATTATTATACATATTACATATTTTATGCATGTTATATATTACACACACACACACACATATATAAACATAAACAGTGTCTCATGTAGCCAGGTCAGCCTCAAACATCCTACATAGATGAGGATGACCCTGCACATCTGACCTTCCTGCCACTAGTGCCACAATGCTGGGGTTCCAGGCATGTGCCTCCATGTCCAGATCCAACCACGCACGTTAAGCAAGCTAAGTTCTAGTCCCAGCCCTCATGTGTTGTTTTCAAAAGCATGAGGTACCTGAAAATAAGCAATGAGTAGAAGATTTTCTTTTCAGAGTTGAGCACAGTTAAAGACAAAAGCAATAAAGCCTGGGAAATCAAACATTAATGGTTCAGGGCAGTTCATTAGCTCGACACTGACCTTCAGGGCATCCGAAGCATCCTCCTCCCCGCTGTACCTAATTACATTTTGTTTAAGGACAGATAATGAAAATGTTTGTCTGCACTCCCTGAGCACACTCCTGTGAGCACAGTCTAGAAACATGTCGACAGAGTGGGGACTGGTTGCAAATACAAGCCAGAGAGAGCTCAGGTGCATGAGTGGCATGTCTGGGGTGTCTGTGTGTACAGGAGCATAGGGTTCCACAAAGGGTACTGCTTTACCCTTCTAAAAATAGAGCTATGAGCTAGGGAGTTGGCTCCGTGAGCAAAAGAGCTTGCTGGACAAGTGTAAGGACCTGAGTTCAGATCCCTGGAATCTACATAAAGCCAGATACAGCAGCATGCATATAGAATCCCAGTGTGCCTTTACAGAGTTGGAAGGCAGGGACAAGATATCGCTCAGAAGTTCACGAGGCAGCTAGCCTGGCAAGCAGCTGCCAATAAGAGATTTTGTTGTAGACAAGGTAAAAATGTAAGGACTTACACCTGAGGTTATCCACTGACTTCTGGTCTGTGCATACCCATACTTGCATATAGAAATACACATAAGAAAACGAGGCACATACAAAAAGAACTGTAACCACTGCCCAGGAGAGCATAGCAAGCCCAGGTGTGGCAACTTCATGGGTCCCTCCAAAGCTGAGGCATGCTCAGTGGAGCAACCCATCCCTCTTCCCATGTCCCCTCACTCACCATAGGCTGTCATGACACCAGCGTAAGGTCCATCCACCACGTTCCTGTTCTCCTCTGCCAGTGCCTTAATGTACCTTTTGCTGAGGTCAAGGATCTGCTCCCGCAACATGGAGCTGCTCTCGGGCTGAGTTCGCTGCTGAATGGTGAAGTGCAGAAGCATCATCCCCCATATGAAGCCAAAAGTCACCAGGAAAAAGCCCAGCTTCTGAGAGGACAACTTCCAGGGAGAAAAGAAAGCCATCTCTCTCTAGCAGTGTACCATATCCCTTGGCTCTCAACAAGCAGAAGGGGAAGGCAAGTTCATGGTGCAGGCTGGGGCGGAGAGTGCGTGGCTCTCACTCTGGCTCCTGAGTCAGCTGATCTCCTTGTCTGGCTTCCATTCTGTTGTGGAGGAGGAGGAGGAGGACAGTTAGCAATGTGGTCGAAACAAAGCACAACTGTAATTGTACTGAGGTAGCTCTCTCCATGAAGTGCCCTCTTACGTCTCTGCTTAATGTGCTGAGTCAACACTTTCAGATGATGTTTGGGACCTGGGAGCCCAGAGGAGAAGTCTGGTACAGCAACATAAAGCTGTACAAACACACTGAGGGAAATACGCATCTGAGTGTGTGGACACAGGTGTACTAGGGCTGTTCCCCTTCTAGACCTAGTTCAAAACAGGAAGTTTGTTTTGCAAGGTACAAAGGAGATGGAAGGATATGTTGCCGAATGTCAGCAAAAAAACCGTGTGTGTGTGTGTGTGTGTGTGTGTGTGTGTGTGTGTGTGTGTGTGTGAGAGAGAGAGAGAGAGAGAGAGAGAGAGAGAGAGACAGACAGACAGACAGACAGACAAGACAGACAGACAGACAGACAGACAGACAGAGTCCTGTGAAGACTGTGTACTTGGTGCTTGTGTAACTGGAGCTTAGAAAGTCACTATGCACTTGGAGCTAAGTTTGTGCGTATAGCTTCAGAGGTACTCAAGAAAGAGGACATGACCTCAGAGAGTGCTAAGAAGGATGGGGGAATGGTTCTGTGTTTATTTAAGCATGGCTGGATTTCACCATCATTGTTACAGGGTAAATGACTCTGCCAGGGTACCATTCCCAAGCACCTAGAGAGAAAGTTGCCAGAGGCGCAGCTGGTATCCTTTTGTTCAAGCTTTATATTGGAGGTGTCTGAGCTCAAAGCCAGAGTTCATGCTCAGTATCTGTTCTATCACCAAGCTTCACCGCCCCCCCCAGCCCCTTGCCTTAGCTATCTAGAACAAAAGCTGCACCTCACAGGCTTACATGCCTGCTGCACAGGAAACCCATGGCACCCGGTGCCTGCTTCTCCGTGGTTCTCACTTTCACTGCCGTCATGAGGCAACATGAAAAGTTCTAGGGCAGAGTTTCAATGCAAAGAAAGGTGTTCATCTCCCACCGGATAACAGCAGACAGGCCCAGTGTGCCCTATACTGGGGTTTCTTAGCAAGGAGGGTCCGAGGAGAAGTTGCAGATGGGCTGAAGGGTATGCACAAAGAAAATCAAGACCAGCCCTGGGGATATAGTTCAGTCTGTATAATACTTCCTAGCATGTGTAAAGCCCCAGAATTCCCATTAGTAGGTGGAGGCAGAAGGATCAGGAATTCAAGGGTATCTTTGGTTACATGGGGAGTTCCAAGTTATTCTGATTTACATGAGAGAGATCCTGCCCCCACCCCCCCAAAAAAGGGAAATCTGCCAGATGCCTCAGTGGGTAAAGAGCTTATGTTTTGTGCAAGTATAGATAGGACCAGACATGTAAAGCTGGGTAGGTGAGCCACCTGTACCCCAACACTTTGGAGATTGAGAAAGGGGATCCCCAAGCGAGCTGGTTAGTGAAGACTAAACAGATTGACCAGCTGAGTTCAACTGAGATACTCTGCCACAATAAATTTAGTGGAGGATGGCATCAACCTTGGGTCTTCACATGCACCTGCATACATGTATGCCCTACACACACATGACACACACATATAAAATAAGTAGAAAGAAACAAAGAAATAAACAAAGAAAGAAAGACAGAAGGAAATTAAGAAACAAACAGGCAGACAATGATGAAAAATGGTCTGATGGCCTCTTCTGCCCTCCAAGGGCACCAGGCATAAATATGATGCACTGACAAACACACAGACAAAACACCCATACCCATTAAAAACTCTGATGGCTACATGGTCATGTCTTGGGGGAATGATGGCACTGTGTCAAGGCCTTCCAAATGGTGACCAACAGAATGGGATCCTCCCGTCATTCCTTTCTCCGTGTGGCTAACAAGTACACGCACACTGAGAACTTGCTGCCCCAGGCCCTCGGGACAAAGTGATGAACAAGATGGAGCTCCCAGCTTCATGGGGCTAATACTTTGAAAACCATCCCCCCACTATATGAAACAACATTTCCTTCCAGATAACCTACACTCACATTCACCTCAGACCTGAGGGGACTTTCCCAGAACATGTTAACTGGATGTCATAACCAAGAGGGGGCCTTCTGGTAATTTTCTTTGACTATTTTAGGACAGATCTTGAACCGATGACACAGCTACCTCTAACCTTACAGATAGGAAGTCCCACCCACTCTCCTTTCTCACTTGACCTTACTGGAGAGGTTGATGAAGGCCCTGACAGGGTTTAAGTCACAGGAAAGGCAGGAGCAGGAACTACAGCAAAACCTAGGGCTCTGACAGAAGGTCAAAGGCTTCTGACCCTTTGCTTTGGAAAGATCAGAACCACCCAGATGGTGTGTTCTAGGGGTTAAGTGAACACGTATACCCTACACGCACATCACACACACACACACACACACACACACACACACACACACACACACACATATAAAATAAGTAAAAAGAAAGACAGACAGAAGGAAAGACTAAGACAGCCTAGTTGAAATTATTCTGGGTCAATGAGAGGCTTCTTTTCACTGTCAACTGGGCAGGATGCACAGCCACCTAGGAGCTGGGCCTCAGGAGGATTATCTCATACACTGATCAATTTGAGAAGACACTTCTTAATTGTGGGTGAGACCACCCCATGGGCTGTATAAAATGGAGGAAATAAACTGGCACCCATGCTCTCTGTCCCTAACTGTGGACGGGACTGAGACTCACTGCTCTGCTCTGTCCCTAACTGTGGACAGGACTGGGACTCGCTGCTCTGTCCCTAACTGTGGACGGGACTGGGACTCGCTGCTTTAGGTTTCTGCCACCCTGACCTCCCCACCATGAAAAACGGTGAGCCAAGCTTTGGTGAGCCAAGGCAAAAAAATCAAGACACTTAGAGAGGTATGCATGTGGAGTCCAAAGCCTTAGCCGAAGGAAATTCAGAGCACTTGATGGCTGTAATCATAGAATTTCCAGGAACAGTCTCTGATCTCATAGAATGCAAAGTGTGCAATAACAGAAACTCTGTCAGCACACACACAGAATCATGCTGGAATTCACCATCAGGATTCCCATTAGGACAACATCTAAAGCTGACCTCTGGTGCACGCGCAAACAAGCACACACACACAGACACACACACACACAGCATATATAAACTATAGAACAGAGAATGAACAAAGAAAGGAACCATCTATGGAAGCTATAAGTCTTCAGTGTCATACAGCTTAAACACAGCAAAGAATCGAAAGCTCTGATTTGTAGCCTTACTCCTCCTATGGCTAAAATGCAGAACATTCTAAAACCATGCAACGCTGTAAAACTTGGGTGACTAGGGCTGAGTCTAGAGAACCAAGCTTCTGATTTTCACACTGTGTTCCAAAGGAGTGTTCAAAGGTTCTGGAGAATCCACGAATGTTTCATATTTTGTTTAACATCGATTTTCAGGGCTAGAGATGGCTCAGTGGGTAAAGGTGCTTGCCAAGGCTGGTAACCGGAGTTTGATTGCCAGGATCCATAGAGTGGAATAAGAGACCCAACTCCAGCAAGTTTTCCTCTGCCTGCCACATATCCCCCCCCCCAAACCCACAAATAAATGTAACTTAAAAATAAAATACAATGTTTTCAAAGATCCTGATACCTTTCTGTCTCCCCTGCTTCTCTGACTCTGCCTAGCCATTCACATTGTGGACCTCCACTTACAAAGGGGATGGACCGGGAAAGGCAACTTTGGAGTGAATGTCTCATCTCTCTGATATAGCTAGCCTCCTGGGTACACATTTTACTAGATGGTAGACAAGAGAAAAGGGACAAGGGCGAGCACGAAGCTGTCACCACCTTGTCATCTATAACTGCCCCATGTTCCATGAATTCCACTCACAAGAACCATAAATTATTCACACTTGACAGAACTTCCCACCCACACTAAGTGAAACCACAGCAGCCTCAAGAATTCTGAAAACATTCCCAACCTTCTGACACATCAACAGACCTTACCATCTACAAAGTTTATATGTTGTAACAAAATAAGTTACAAAATAAATCAGGACACACACACACATATCTCATAATATTTTAAGTTTACAATTTACGCTGGGCAGTGATGGCATACCCCTTTAATCCCAACAGAGGCAGGTAGATCTCTATGAGTTCCAGGCCAGCCTGGTCTACAGAATGCATTCCAGGACACCCAGGGCTACACAAATAAAACCCTGTCCAACACCCACTATGCAAAAAGTATCCAATTTTGTACTGGATTGCATTCATGCCTATTCTGGCCACATGAACCTGAACCAAGACAAAAAAAAAAAAAAAAAACAAAAAACAAAAAAGAACATGAATGTGGATATGTGTGCCTGTGGTGGCCCAAGTTTGATGCCAGGCACTTTCTCCAGACCCACCTGCCAATCTGGCAAATCTTTTAGGGCCCAGCACTTCCACCTCCCAGATGCTGAGATACTTGCCAGATGTGTATGTGAGATTCACACTCAGGTCCTCACACATGTGCAAAGCGGTACCCACCGAGCCTTGCCCCCCAACCCCTCAGCTAGAAATAAAGACCTTTAATCCAAGGTGGCCCAGGCTTGGGAAGATTTGCAGGCTGGATCACTTTGTTGGGGAGGATGTCATGCTCTGTCAGGTGAGTGGTTAGCAGCTCCAGCCTCCCCTCCAGCACCAGTCTCCACCAGGACTACACAACTAGAGAGCTATGACAAATACTGGGAAATGTCTGCCCATAGGGCCAAATGATGGTTTTCAATGACCCCAGTTGAAAGGTATCACCTTAGACAGGGACAGGTCCTCCTTTACCTAGAAGATCCTTGAGGTCATCAGCCTACAAGTTTCAGAGCAGAACAGGAGGAAAAAGAAGGCATCTGGAGATGGCTACCTGCCCTGTTAACTGGCAGGGCTATGCTAAACCAATGGAGGTCCCAGAGAGATGAAAGAGTGGAGCCCCAGAACTATAGCACTGACTGCTACACAGTCTCACTCTCTTAGATCATTCTTAGGCTGTCACCGGGGTTAGATGAAGCTGGGCAACATTCCATCATGAAGGGAAAAGAGCTCATAAGACTCTGCCCACCTTGAGAAATGATAAGCAGTTAACAGTTGCTTGGGGGAGGAGCTCACAAGGTACCACCCCTTTCTAAGGATTGACAGGCAGTAAATGATTACTGTAGGAGAAGGATTCATGAGGCCCCACCCACATATGAGAAATGATAGGCAGCTAACAGTTGTTGGGGGAGGAGCTTATTCCTCCTGAAGGCCCCACCTCTTCCTAAAGATTAACAAGTGGCTATGGGAGAAGGGCTTGCATAATTAATGTTTGCTGGGGAGATGGTTCATAAGGCCTCTCTCCTCCTTGAGGATTGTGAAGAGTTATTTTTAATTGTGTGTGTATGCAGGCAGACACATGCTCCAAGAGTATGCAGGGATTCACAGAGGCCAGAGGTGGCTACTGGATACCCTGCAGCTGGAGTTACAGGAAGTTGTGAGTCACCCACCACATATGGTAAGACCCAAATGCCTAATGTCTAGCCCAGGCTGGCCTAGAACTCACAAAGAGATGGCCTATTCCTGCTTCCCAACGTGTTGAGGCTAAAGATGTCCAGCTACATCAGTCTTAACTGCTAAGCCATCATCTCTCCAGTTCCCTTCCCTGAGGATCATGGGACGTTAATGGCAGGGTTCATGAGCACTAAGTATTGATAAACAGTTAACGATTTCTGGGGGTGGGGGCTCATAAAGCTCCATTCTTCCATGAAGACCAATATAAAATTAATAATTAATAATTAATAGGGAAGGAAGAGACCGTTTCTTAAATGGTGTAGCCATAACACCTCACCTGTGTTTCTGTAAGCAACCCCAAGTAAACTCTGGTTCATAGACACACACACACACACACACACACACACACACACACACACACACACACGACAAAGTAAAAAGGAGTCTAGTTGGGAAAAATGGGGAGGGGTACTAGGAAATTATAGCCAAAATTCATTTTATATATACTGAATGTATATATGTCTAAATGAAAAAATAATGAAAACTATGTATAATTGATACATGTTAACAAAAAGCCTCAAATATAATTGGAAAATTTGTATATGGAAAGAAAAATAAAAGATCCTGGCTCATAAGTCAGCAGGCACAGGCAAGAGTCTGTGAAAAGATCCCATCTGGATGAAGGTTCATCAGACAGTTAAAAAGCAGGATTGTCATCTGGCTTCCTTCCGGTTCAGGGAACCAGGAACTGACACCGGGAGAGGTTAGTAAAGCCTTCTGAAGAAGAGAGGCTGGGTAACATGCGAAGAAAGCAGCAGAGCCTTGTCGGGTAGCTCTCTTCCATGGGCAATGATGCTACTCAGAAGACTCCCACTCAGGGCCAAAGGACAGAGCTGCCACAGAAGAATTTTTATAATCAGCATAGAACACCCTAACTTCTGTCAACGACCTCTAGAAATACACACAAATGTCACAGCTTAAATGGCTCCAGAGTAAAGAAAACCATCACAAAAAGCACCAAGGTTAATCACACAGGGTACAAGATTAAATATCAGGAGAAAAGTCATTAATGAATGATTGTTCAATGCCAACTGTCCTACAAAAGGGTCCCTTTGCTTACCCTGAGAGTAGCCAGGCTGGGTGCTGGCCCACACCCAGTGTCCTATCTGCAGAAATAGGACAGCCTTCCAAAAAATTAGACTAGATTAAGTTACCAGGTTAAAATCTAGATGTGAAAGGAAATAGGTACATGCACACAAACACACACATGTGCACAGAAACACACACACACACACACACACACACACACTCCCGACATGGCCATGGGAGGCTTATCAGACATAAACCTTAGAATGAGTTCACTATCTCTTAAATAAGGACACAGTGGACTCACATGCCATACACAGCTTCAGCAGACCCAGGATCCCAAAAGCCCCAGCTCTGAATTCTCTCTGGAGAAAACTAGGCAGTCACACCCTAGTTGCTAAGTTCATTTGTTCTGCAATTTATAAAGCCAAGGTCAAGTCTCCCACACAGTGGTCTCAGCGCACTCTGGCTGGCATCCCAAGCCCTTGGAGCACACAAATGATAAATTAGCTCGAGTTTGTATAGCCTGCTCTTCAACCCCAACCCTACTTAGAGATTCACCTGGCTGCTTTCTAAAAGGTAGAGTTCAGATATACCAAAGATTTTGATTCAGTTCATCTGGGGTGTATTTCACATATAACCTCCCTAAGAAATTATAATGATATACAGTCATAATATTGAGAGTTATTAAATGTTCCTTTTGTCATCCGTTTCTTTCTTAACATCCTATCTAAGGAGACACAAAATGAGACCTATTCCAATGTTTTAAGAGGCAACCTCTCTGTTCCCCATAAGAATGTGCCCACTGACTTATGGGATAATCTGTCTTCAAGACTGAGTAGTTATCTCCTTAGAGCAGTTGCCCTCAACCTTCCTATCGCTGGGACCCTTTTACACGGCTCCTCATGTGGTGATGACCTCCAAGCATGAAATTATTTTCACTGCTACGTCCTAACTGTAATTTTTGCTACCGTTATAAATCAATAATGTAAACATCTGTGGTTTTTGATGGTCTAAGGTGACTTCTGTGACAGGGCTGTTCCACTCCCAAAGGGGTCATAGCCAACAGGTTGAGAACCACGGCCTTACAGAACCAGAAGTTGAGGGCTAGAAAGACTGTTCAGTCAGGCAGTGCTGCTGTGCAAGTAGAAGGACCAAGTTTGATTCCTAGAGACTACATTAAAACTCAGGTGTAGTTGTAAGTACTTGCAATTCCAGCACTAGGGTACCAGAGATAGGAGGACCTCTGGGGCCTGGTGGTCAGACAATCTGTCTAGCAAAATGAATTAGCTCTGGGTTGAGTGAGAGATCCTGACTCAAAAAATAAGGAGATAAGTGATTGAGAAGACAAGCAAGGTCAACATTGAATCTCTGCATGGTGCATATACATGTATGTGCATAAACACAACACACAAACACACACACTTTTGGTTTATTAGATTGAAGTCAAAGATAAATCTTCCAACTTCTAATTCTGACAATACCCCTCCTGTTTTCTGCACATGTTAACACTAGCCTGGGTGGAGAGGAGGCCCCGAGCCTGTGAGGATGTTTTATCACTTTGGAAGTGCTCACTTTAGAACTGACTGGTAATCACAAAAACCTGGGCTGATTTCAAAAGCAGAACAGTCACCGGGCCTTGGGTGAACACAACTGTCAGCTGCCTTCACAGTGTAGGAGAAGATGTCAACCAATAGTTTCTGAAGGTGCTTTAATACTTTCCAGGGTACATGGACACTAACACCCTTTAAAGTTTTGCTTCAGGAAACTAACTTTGGAAGAGACTCCCAGGACACACAATGCATCCATTGTTTGACATCAGCTTCACCTAGGCCTTTGTGATAGATGAGCTCCTGGCTCAGTGATGCTCTCTCCTTTCCCCACAGGAGTGATCACACCCCTGCATTCCTCAGCAGCAGCATCTCCTACAGTTCCTATTAGCAAATGGCAGGGCATTAAAATCTTAATAAATACAAGATAAAGCTTAGGAAGCTCACCCAATCTTTTGAACATGGTGATTGTAGATGTGACACGTGTGATAGGTGTGTGTGCACCTATAGGTGAGTGTAGAGGTCAGAGGTGAACCAGATGTTTTCTACAATTGCTCTTCACCTTACTTTTTGAGACAAGGTCTCTCACTAAACCATGAGTTTGCTGAATCCCCTGTACAGAGCTGACAGCGTGCCCCAAGGACTCTCCTGTCTCTGTTTCCCAGCAATGAAATTAACAGGGTCAACTTGGTCTTTTTATATGGATGCTGAGGATCTGAATTGAGACCTTCATGCCTGGGTACCAAACAGTTTACCAGCCCCATTTCCCTCATGTGGACAGCCTACCTGCTAATGTTCCTAGTGACTGAGGGTAAGTTACAGCTTGCTCGTTTAACGCACAACAGCCAGCATTTAATTGTGTAAGGAAAAGTTTAAGTTCTGTCCATGAAGTCGGCTCCAAGTATATGTACTCATCATTAGAATGCACCCGGAGTAGAAACCAAAGGCATAAAGCAAAGCCAGACTCTATTGCTGGTCCCAAAGCTAAACCTGCACAAGAAACTGCCCACTGTTTGGATTTCATGTACCTGGATTTCAAACCAGATTGAGTGGTTTATAAAAGGAAGACTCTACCGGACTTACTGCTGTGCCGGACATATAATTTATTTCCCAGGAGGAAGCAATGAGTGGCCAGTTGCACCTCTTGTTAGGAGGTTTGTGCAGGAAGATTGCCAGATAGACACCATGTTGTAGTTCTTAGGTCTTACAAGCGAGCAGAGTGTCTGCACCCCAATACAAAGCCTATGCATGACTGTCTCCAACACTCAGGTGTATGAAGGACTTGTTGGTCAGGGTCAGGGAGTCCACATCCACATTACATCTTCCAATTTTGATCTACAATAGTAAAACCACTGTGTCCTTTCATATTTGTTGATTTGTTGCTGACTGGCCTTGGATTACTATATTTGTACAATGATACAAAGACACTACTATATTTTGAGGGTATATATGTGTTCATGAGAGTGTGTGTATGTGTATGTAAGAATGGTCGGAAGAATGGTGGTCAGCCTTGGCTGTTGCTCCTTAGGCCAGTACAGGGCTGTCTGTCTGTCTATCTATCATCTATCTATCTAATTGATCTATCTATCTATCTATCTATCTATCTATCTATCTATCTATCTATCTATCTATCTATCATCTATCTATCTATCTATCTATCTATCTATCTATCTATCTATCTAATTGATCTATCTATCTGAACAGGTTTCTCATCTATCATCTATCTATCTATCTATCTACCTATCATCTATCTATCTATCTATCTATCTATCTATCTATCTAATTGATCTATCTATCTGAACAGGTTTCTCATCTATCATCTATCTATCTATCTATCTATCTATCTATCTATCTATCTATCTATCTATCTATCTAATTGATCTATCTATCTGAACAGGTTTCTCATCTATCATCTATCTATCTATCTATCTATCTATCTATCTATCTATCTATCTAATTGATCTATCTATCTGAACAGGTTTCTCATCTATCATCTATCTATCTATCTATCTATCTATCTATCTATCTATCTATCTATCTATCTATCTAATTGATCTATCTATCTGAACAGGTTTCTCATCTATCATCTATCTATCTATCTATCTATCTATCTATCTATCTAATTGATCTATCTAATTGATCTATCTATCTGAACAGGTTTCTCATCTATCATCTATCTATCTATCTATCTATCTATCTATCTATCTATCTATCTATCTGATTGATCTATCTATCTGAACAGGTTTCTCATCTATCATCTATCTATCTATCTATCTATCTATCTATCTATCTATCTATCTAATTGATCTATCTATCTGAACAGGTTTCTCATCTATCTATCTATCTATCTATCTATCTATCTAATTGATCTATCTATCTGAACAGGTTTCTCATCTATCTATCATCTATCTATCTGATTGATCTATCTATCTGAACAGGTTTCTCATCTACCTATCTATCTATCTATCATCTATCCATCTAATTGATCTATCTATCTATCTATCTATCTAATTGATCTATCTATCATCTATCTATCATCTATCTGATTGATCTATCTATCTGAACAGGTTTTTCATTAGCCCTGAACCCACATGTAGGTGAGACCACCTAGCCAGCCAATCCCAGAGATTCTGCTGTCTCTCTCTCCCCAGCACTGGGATTAAAGGCATATGTTGTAGTGTGCCTTTCGTTCACAAGGAAGTATAAGATTAATTCAGACTGCCAACTCCCTTCCTGTATTTTAATTTGTTTTTTTTTTTTCTGCTTTGATTCCAAATGCCAGGAGTAGACAGGTGGGCTCCGGTCGCTGCTTGAAACACTCCTCTAGAAGTAACTCCCTGAAAGCATGAAGCTTTTTATTCTGATAAGTGAAGGGATAAAATTATTAGAAATTCATACTTTCTATTTTTAAAAAAAATATGTTTTTCTTTAAAGATGCTATAATACATGCCCAAAGAATTCTGCTGTGATAATGCAACTTTTTGCTAAATGGAAGATAATCTCAAGAGAAACTGGCAGAGCCCTCAATCATTTTTACTCTGACCCGTTTCCCTAATGCATCCTGCCTTTAACCAGCAGACCATTAAGAATAGAAATGGTTTTTACTGATATACAACACAAATGGTCAAAACCCTCCTGATGGCCAGTGCCCAGTCCACTTCTGAACGTCACGTACATCCCAGCTCTAGCTCCTGGCCAATGCTCCTCTTTCAGATTCTTCTGGCGAAAAGGCAGATGGGTGATCATACATGTAAATATGCAGTTTATTTAATGTCCTTAAAAAATAGAAATGTTAGGGGCTATGCATAGAGCTCTGTGGTTAAGAGCACTTGCATGGTATCCACCAAGTCCTGTATTCTGGCTCCAGCATCACATGAACTGGGTGTGGCAGTATACACCTGGACTCACTTCCAGAATCTGGAGGGAGGGAAAGGCAGGATGATCAGCAGTCATGGCTGCATTCAAGCTACACAAAGAAGTTCAAGGCTAACATGAGACTCTGTCTCAATAAACAAACAGTGCTGATAGGTGCCTCATGGTTAAAAGCTCTTGCCACCAAGCCTGACAACCTGAGCTTGGAACCCACACAGCAGGCGAAAGGTAAGTCCTGCAACTCATGGCCTTTGTGTGCTCTAGAACACACACACACACACACACACACACACACACACACACACACGTGTGTGTGTGCACATGCACGCACATGCACATACTCATGTGCACGCACACAAATACACCATACAGAATAAAGAAATGCAAGCAAACAATATGGTAAAAAGATAGAAATGTTAAAAGCTACACTGTCATTCAAAAGGCAAACTCAGGGCACCTCAAAACTAACCAACCAACTAACCAACCAACCAAACAAGGGTAAGAAGAGTCAGACATAACCACTGCTCTCTGGGCATTACAAATCCCTGGAATGGCTTGTCACTGCCTCATATGTCTAGGCTCAGGTATCTGAATAGCTGGTGCTGCTATTTGGGAAGGGTATGGAAGTTTAGGAGGTAGAACCTCTCTGGAGGAGGAAATACATGGGCGTGAGCCTTGAGATTTTTACAACCCCACCCAATGTCATGTGCACACTCTGCTTCCCGCCTGTGGATACAGTGGGACCAGCCACCTAGCACTCCTGCCTTCCCACCACGAATGTCTGTATCCCTCCCAGAATGTAAGGTGAAAGAAACCTTTCCTGCGGTGCTTCTGGTTATCGTGGTAAGAAGAATAAATGCTACCCATCTCCAACCATCCCTTCGTATGCAGCAGAAAGGGATGGTGACCGAGTCTATTTTTCCTCAACTTCCATTGAAAAGACCAGGTTTTTATTTGCTACTTGAGTTTTGCAACCATCCAAGAGGATGCCATGGATAGCCTAGAATACGATCCTGGCAGGACGGAACCAGGGAGTGGGCAGCAAGGACAGTTGATTTATTGAGGGATGATTACAGGTGGATGAAATCATAATAACAGACAGAAAACCACCAAAGTTAATTTTAACTGCTCTTTCTTTCTCTCTCTCTCTCTTTTTCCCTTCATTCAAATAAACTAAATCTGTGTCATTCACGCCTTATGACTACTAGATTTAGATCCCAATTTAAACAATTTTTATAGTCACCCCACACAAGGAAAGAAAAATTACCACAGTCAGTAGTTCAGTGACCGAGATGTTGCTACCAGCACAGTAGGACCTGGGGGGAGGTCACTAAAACCTTAGTAAACGTGCTGTGAACATGCCATTTAGGTGTTTTCTTTAGAAGAGTGGCCTGATTCTGCCTACGAGTTTAATTAACACTGAACTTCTTTTGTGACATCCTCCATCAGTTGGGTCAGATTAGTTGTCATCCCAATCCATTTCCTCCTGGTGTGGAGGTCAAGTCGGGCTGCTTGTTTCTCAATACTAAGTGTCAATCACCTTGGGATATGTGTTAGATACAAGAATAGCTCTCTTTCTCTTGGAGTTTACTAACCTATTCACCTAGGGCCAGGTAAGAAGGGCAGCCTTGATCACAACTAGACAATCTATTAAGCTAAGATGTCCACTTTGCCACACACAAGTTAGTGAACGACAGGACAGGGAGGAGGTCTAAGAAGGAAGAGAAGGGGGAACTGTCAAACACAGATAATGTGATCTATCTAAAAGGGCAGCCTCTTGTCAGCTCCAGTCACTGAATAACTAGAGTAAAAACATCCTGGAATGGCCAGACTTGGTGAACTTTCCAGAAAACTCAGGGCTGAAGAGATGGTTCAACTCACATCGTACTTGGCCACACAAACAGGAGGACCTGAGTTCAGATGCTCAGTATTCACATAAAAAAGCTGTGACCCCACAGACAGAAGGACCCAGAAAGTTCAGTGGTCAGCTTGTCTGGACAAATCTGTAAGCACTGGGTTTAGGGGCAAACATGGTCTCAAAAATTAAAATTGAGAAAAACACAGACAACTACTCTCTGGTCACACAGAAACACCACAATCACCACCAGAGAAACGGTTTTATTCATTTTCTATACATTAAAATGTTAACACTAGTTAGTTACTTAGTTTGTTTCCTCTTTTTTTCCCTTTTTCTCTCTCTCTCTCTCTTTCTCTCTTTCTCTCTTTCTTTCTTTCTTTCTTTCTTTCTTTCTTTCTTTCTTTCTTTCTTTCTTTCTTTCTTTTTTTGAGACTGGGTTTTGCTTTATACCCCAGGCTAACCTCAAACTCATGGCAGACAATACTAACACCTAATATAAAGAAAAAATGACCATAGTCAATTACTAGAATGATGTATATGTCTTCATCAGCACAGTAAGATCTCTAACCAACACAAACCTGTGGAATATTAAGCCTCAGAGACTGGAAGAGAATTGAACACATAGAAGCAGCTATGTAGTGCTAGCCTGGGCTACAAAAGAGACTTCATCTCAAAAAGGAAAGAAACACTAAGGCTGGGGCTGTAGCCCAGTTGCCAGAATGCTCATCTAGCTATAAATAACAGCCTGGACTCCAACTCAACAGCACGTAAGTCAGGCATGGTGGTGCGTGCCTGTAATTCCAGCATTCAGGAGGTGGTAGCAGAAGGATTGGAAATTCAAGAGTATCCTTGGCTACACAGTGAGTCTGAGGCTAGCCCAGGCTACACAAGATGTTGTTTTGCAAAACAAATGAACAGCTACCCAGTGAGAGACATATGCCCTAAGACCCTGATGTCTAGCAGGACCTGCCGGGTTGAAGGCAGGATGGGTCTGCGGCAAAGTGGAACCCTGGTCTTCTCAATCAAAGGCAGAGAGAACCCTCCTGTTGTCTCCATCGGAGTCTTGCAATTCTTCACACACACTGGTTTCCAGCTTCACACTTAGCTCCTGTTAGGATCTAGAGGCCTTATGTAAGAGCTTCAAGCCCTTCTGTGAATCCGCTACTTAATATTTATTGAGAAAAGTCCTTGTCCTTTCCACGGTCAATAAAGACATCTGCTGGGTTTGGGATATGGCGCAGTCAATAAAGGGCTTGCCTCAGTACAAAAAGCTGAGTTCAATCAACAGAACTTGCCTTTAGGAAAAAAAAAAAAAAAAAAAAAAGGCAGATATCTGGTACATGTTCAAAATCCCAGTGCTGAAATGGCAGAGACAGAGGGAATCTCTGGAGCTCGCTGGCCAGACAAGCAAGCCTCTTTGTTAAGTTTCAGGTAAAAATAGAGCCTGTCTTTAAAAAGGGGGCTGGGGTGGGGTGCATGACATTCTGAAGAACAATGACTGAGATGAACACTGTGGCCTCTGCTAATACATGCTTATGCAAGCACACACACACACACACACACACTCATGCACATGCAACACATGTGTATACACAACACATACATGTACATGCATGTGGACATGTTTGTGCACACACATACCTATGTATACACTCATTCACATGTAATACATGTGCACACACAACACACGTGTACATGCACATGAACACACTCGTACACACACATAAACATACAACACGCATGTGTACATGCACATGCATGCACATACACACATAGGTACACACACGTACACACACACACACACACACACACATACACACACACACACACACACGTACACACGCACACATGCAAGTCTTCTAGTGTTTTCCTGGAAAACTAGAGGTATGTCTGTCTCTGAGAACCTCTGTAGAACATACTGTGTTTCCCAGAAACTATTTCTCAGCTCCTAACAACTGTGTCATGCTTCAGAAACTTGGAAGATGAGAGTTGCATAGAATGAACACACATCAGCAGCCTCCAGCAGGGTGCCTCCTGCTCTCCCTGGACCACAGGACCCTTCCTGCTCTGATGAGGTTAACACCCAGCAAGAGACCCACAACATATGTGGTCTGAACTTCTTCACTTGGAGACATCTCAAGGGGCAGCTCCTCAGCTGGAACTGAAGCCAGCCTTGTGAGCCTGCTCTAAAATCGCTCAAGGGGCCCAGAAGTCAAGCGCCTGTGTGAGTGGAGAGGCAAGCTGGTATGGCAGAGGGGCATTTGGTAATCAAATCCAAATTCAAGTCTCAGCCCCAATGAACCTAGCCTTCAACCTGCCTTGGGAAATTCTAGAAACTTCCAAATGTGGATAATGTCTACTACTCCACAGAGCTATAGTTTGCAAATTGCCTCTTCTGGCACTGGGCCTTGTGAGAATTGGACGACTGAAGAAGTCTCGTGACAATCCCAAGGAGCCCCAGGCACCTCCCTCAGTTCCTGCTTAACCTAAAACCACACCGTCCACCTTGGCTAACCACATTTTATTCCCAAGAAGATGATAGTTTACTTTGTGCTCTTCAGTGAAGCACAGAAAACACAGGCAAGTGTTAGCAAAATGCCACAGTAAATGATACAGAATTTATCTTGTCCCTTGCCGTTGTTAAAGAAGTCACGCAGCCCTGGGTGGCCAAACCTTGTTTCCAGGATTGATTGTGACTGCTACTTTGAGTATTTCCTGGAGCTGGGGAGATGGCTCTGTGATTAAAGTAATTGCTTCTCAAGCAGGAGGACCTGAGTTCAGATCCCCAGCACCCAAATAAAGACAAGCATGGTGGTGTATACCTGTAATCCTAGCCACGAGGAAGTGGAGACAGAAGGATCCCTGAGGCTCTCTAGCTGGCCAGCTTAGTCACATCAGTGAGCTCCAGGTTCACTGAGACGCTGTCTGAAAAGATACAGTGGAGAGCAAAGAGAATCTGCTGTTGAATTTGAGTTCTACAAATATATTTGAGTGAGTGCAGCGCACACATAAGCATACAGCGCATGCACACACAGAACAAATTTCTTGGGTCAGTACCTAGAAGATGGAAGGATCCCTGTCACAATATTGCCTTTTCAAAAGTAAATGTACACTCTTCAGAGTCACTGAAGCCATTGAAGCAAGTCATTTCTGGAAGACACCATATTTAAGAACCGTGACCAAAACAAAACCAAGAGAATAACAAAGCCTGCCTTGTGCCCTTAAATTTCACAATACAATGAACAAGGATAAAGCGACATGTACACAGATAGGCCGGGAAGAACAGCTCACCATGACATCACCTTAGATTCAAAAAGAATACACATCCACATTGCTCTCCAGCATCAAACCTGTTGTGACAAAGTGGACTTTTTACATAAGAATGCCCTGACCTTGGGTCACAAGATAGAATTACACTGCTCAGATTTCTTCTTGGCTAGCCCCTGGGGGTTATAATCCACCACTTTACAAAGATAAACAAGTAGTGGCTAGCAAATCTCACACACTCCTCATGACCACCATAGCATCATCGAGAATCTCTGAGACAGTCTTAAATTGAAATGTGTCCCTAGGGGTAGGAGTGTGTGGCTCAGTGGGTCAAGTATGCCGTGTAAGTGTGAGGGGTAGAATTCAAATCCTCATGCCCATGTAAAAAGCTGGGGGCAAGGTAGTACACACTATAACTCTCTTATTGGGGAGGGAGAAGCAGGTGGCTCTCTGGAACCAGTCTAGCAGAACCAGCAAGCTCCAGATTTACTGAGGCCTTGTCTCAAAAGGGAAGATGGGGATTGACAAAGAAAATCACTCAGTGCACACACACACAAAGAAAATCACTCAGTGCACACACACACACACACACACACACACACACACAAAAGCATACACACTTATACACTGAGACAAACACACACACACATGTATATATATACATACATACATGCACACAGGCACACAAGCATACATGCATGCACACATACAAACACACAGAAATATGCACACACAGTCACACACATATACCCATGCACATATGCACACACTGAGATAGACACACACACACAGAAACAGACACACACACATACACACATGCATGGACACATGCACTCAAGCATACATGCACACAAGAACAGATGCGTGCGCGCACACACCCACACACACACGTGTTACAGGTGATGCTATCTATGGTGGTCATAGTTTGATAGTATTTAAGGTTTTAGGCGACTACTCTTGAGACATATCCCTCATGCATACAGAGGATTACTGTGTTTAAAGGCACCATCATGGAAGCTGACATCACATGATACTTTTATATAATGACATTTCAATAAGAATGTTAAAAGAGGAACAAACCCTGACTAAGCATGGCTTTTCCCCTTTCCTGGCTTTCAAAGAATTCCACCAGGAAGACTAAACTCTGTTACAATGCCACATCTGAGCACACCCCCCTACACACACACACACACACACACACACACACACACACACACATGCACAAAACCTTTGTGAACCATGCAATCTTATCCAAGGCACCCCAGGAACTACCCTCTGATCTTATTTACTGAAAAGGGAGACAAGAGAACAAAGTCCATTAGAAACCCTTTGAGTGGGACTAGAGAGATGGCTTGGTGGTTAAAAGCACTGACTGCTCTTCAAGAGGACTTGAGTTCAATTCCCAGCACCTACATGACAGCTCATAGGTGTCTGTGACCCCAATTCCAGAGGGTCTGCCACCCAGGCACAGACATGCAGGCTGAATACCAGTGCCTATAAAAATAAATTAAAAAAGAGAAACCCTTGAGCAAGCTAACTTCAGAAACCACTAACATCCTATATTGGCTACTGCTTACATACTGAGGAGCAAATTTTCTCTGGAGGAGCCCACAAACACAGCACAGTACAATGTCCTTTCCCTAGGCATCTCTCTTTCTATTAACATACGTGTTTAAATGTATGTTAAAACTGTTTCTTAATAAACTCAACTCTGCTACATACTGGCTACTTCCTATAAATCTCTGCAGTGAAGTCAAGAATTCTGTGTTCATCTAAGTGGAGGTCTCTGAAAAGAACAGCTCAGGCAGCTGTAGGTAGCAGTATAGACACGTGTCACAGGTCCTTGACAGCTGCCACTTTGAGGTTCTGGGAGAGATCAACAAACAGGAGCTCTCCTTGAGCTTGCGCTTGTGCTTCTATGAACAATCGCTTTTCTCTATTAAGACGACTTTTTCTATAGCTGCCAAATTGTAAGAGGCCACAGATGGTGAAAGAAAACCCAGAGTGTACACAAGACTAAGTGGTTCATAACCTCCCTAATGCTGTGACCCTTTAACACAGGTCCTCATGTTGGGGCGACCCCCAAAATGATTTTCATTGCTGCTTTATAACCGTAATTTTGTTACTGTTACGAATCATAATGTAAATATCTGTGTTTTATGATGCTCTCAGGTGACCCCTGTGAAAGAGCCATTTAACCCCCAGGGGCCGTGCCCCACAGGGTGAGACTCCTTATTGTAAATATAAATATAAATATATATATATGTATGTATAAATATATATATGTATAAATATATATTTATAAATATATATATGTATAAATATATATTTATAAATATATATATACACACACTATATATATATATATATATATATATATATATATATATATATATATTTGCCCCTTTGAGAGTCTTCTGAATTTCCCTAACATCTATTCTAAGTTCTTGCTTTGTTTTTATGATTCTATTTTATTTTAATTACGTGTATGCTTGCACACAAGAGTGCAGGTGTCCGCAGAGGCATCAGTGGCCAGGAACTAGTCAGAGGCAGTTTGTAAACTGCCTGACAGAGACATTGAGACTGAACTCTGGTCCTCTTGCAAGAGTAGTCAAGTGCTCCTAACCACTGAGTTACCGCTCTAGCCCCTTGTTTGTGTTTCTATCAGCCAAGATAAGACAAAGATAGAAAGCACACAGTAATTTGAATAAGAAAATTTTCGCTTTTTATAATTTTAACTTTTTATGTTTTTATGTGTATGGGTATTTGGCCTGCATGTATGTATGTATGTATGTATGTATGTATGTATGTGCACAATGTGCCTGTAGTGACCACAGAGGCCAAAGGAAAGTGTCAGATTCCCTAGAATTGGAGTTACAAACAGTTATCAGCCTCCATGTGGGTGCTGAGAATCGAACCCAGGTCCACTAAAGAGCAGCCTGTGTTCTTAACAACTGATTCATCTCTCCAACCCTTGAACAAGGAAATCTTAATATAAATGCCTATTAACTACAGCCCAGAATTTCACTGACAAGGTACTAACTAGTGAGAAGTAATACAATGTGCTTGACACCTTGAAGACAACCAGCTTCATGCAGTAGCCAGCATCCCTAGGCCTGTGAAGAACACATGGGGACAGGCACCCATCCCAGGACAGAGGTCCTAATTTGTGACATAAGCACAGGTCACTGCAGTGCCTGTGGTGAAGTCACTGTGTGCCTTCTAGAGTCTCTGGAAATCAAATCACAGGACTCTCGGCTCTAGACTCTTGGGTACCAGGCTGCTCAGGGTGTAACCATTCCAATAGGAATGGAGGTGATGCTCTAAAGAGAAACTTGTGCTCCTGCCTTTGACTATCCAGCTAGTGAAAAATGAACTCCAAGACATTGGAATCTCCCCAGGAATCTAGCACTGGGAAAGAAAAAGGCTGAACCCTGGTAGCAGCCTGAGTGGAGGGTTTGTTTCCTGGAAAGAGGTTTCATTCACACAGTTCTGACAACTTGTCAAAGCACCTTGCAAGAGAGACTGGAGCTGAGAAGATGGTGGGTCAGTGATGGGCGGGACCATGTCAGTGATGGGCAGGACCACACCGTGGCCAGGACTGACTACCTATGCACACTCTTGCCCTCCATCAAACCCAGACATCATGTGCAGACCATGAAGATAACTTAGCCAAAGTCATTGGACTTCTTTGTTCTTTTTCCCAGGATGACCACATTGAATATATTCTTCTCTGCTTTTTACTGCTACTTGCTTAATTGAGTATGGATGGCTAAGTGTAGCTTGTTGCAGCCGCCAGAACCAGGGCTCTGACCCTGATAACCCTGGTAATGAAGGGTCTGCCAAGAAAAAAAAAAAGCTGTTGATGGCAGTATATCAAACACCATAAGAGAAGGACACTAGAGAAAACAGAGCATCTTGTAGAACCTTCCTACCCTTGCGACCAGAAGCAAAAGCCTTCCATTCTACAGTGTACCTCCTGTACATTCTGCTGACAAAGTTTAGCACTATAAAGGTAAAACCTTCAAGGGGCCCAGATCTGTCCTCACAGAGGAGGCAAAAGGGGTGGAGCTGACAGGTTGTCAATCAGCACGCAGCACAAGCCAAGTGCTATGGTTCAAAGAGGGTTGGACATTTTCCCTCAAATTCATCTCTGGAGAAAGACATTTGTGTAGTACCCTGTTGCCAAAGGCCCTCAGACAACTTGAACAACAAAGAAAGCAATTACTCTATTTAGAATTTTTCTTATTCTGAAATTTGCCAAAGCCTGTGCTGGGGAGATGGCACTTGATGTACAGAGGTCAAGATCTGAGTTTGGATACCAAGAAACCACATTTAAAAAGTCAGCTTCAGGAACTCACATTTGTAATCACAGTGGTCCTATGGTGAGTTTGGGAGGCAGAGATTAGGAAATCTCTGGAATCTGGTAAGTCAGCTAGCCCAGGATATGCAGGAGCAAACAAGAGACCTGTCTCAAACATGCAGACCATGAGGATTGATGCCTGGGAGTGTGCACATACACTTCTGAACTATACACCTATGTTCCTGCGCTCACACACCTGCACACTCACATATGCCTACCCTATCACTGCTGCACACTGCAGTGGAACTTGAAACAGAGTTCTGACAGAGCCCCACAAATACTGTGACCTTCTGTTAACTATGCCTTAAATGTGCTAAAGATATCCTAGAGCTTCTCCCCTCACACTTTTGGGATGCTGGGGATGGAACCCAGGGCCCCATGCATGCTATGTAAGCAGTTCCCCACTGAGTTGTACCCCGAGCTCCCAGTCGTGCTCCCTTTTAACAGAAGGAATACTTCTCTATAAGCCATTCCATCATGTGCTAATGGGGTTTTGCTCAGCTGTCCCCTCCATGAGCCTGGCATTGTGGGTATCCAATTCTTTCCTGCCTCAAGCTTTCAAGTCAGATCTTGCTTTGTCTGCTTCCCTGAAAGGATGGAGAAAAGCTCTTCAAATGAGCGCCAGGCTAGGCAAAGGAAACACTAATTCCCTCCTGTTACACCAATTAAAAAAAAAAAAAAAAAAAAAAGAGGCTGCTTACTGCCAGCAGTGGCAGTTCCAACCCCAAGGAACTGAAGCAAATAGTTCTTACCCACCATGAACAGAACTTTCAGGCGCCATTTAAGATGAAACACCAGAGCAGAATAAGAGGGGCCTTGTCTATCTGAAGTGTCCAGAGGAGGTAGACAACAATGTGTTCCATCAAGTCCAGCTAGCCCATAATAAGATCCACCAACAAAGACTCTCCAAATGCTTTTTGAGAGGTACTTTGTTGTTGTTCTGCTTGCATGTACAAGTGTGTGTCTATGAGTCTATGTGCACATGTGTGCAGGTTCCCACGGGAGGCAGAATAAGAAGCTGAACCCACTGCAGCTGGAGTTACAGGGGGTTGTGAACTGCCCGCCATGAATGGTGGGAACTGAACTTGAGTCCCCTGGAAGAGCAGCAAATGCTCTTAGAATGGAACTTCTTTGTATGTCAGTGTGTGTGTGTGTGTGTGTGTGTGTGTGTGTGTGTGTGTGTGTGTAGGTGTGTGTGTAGGTGTAGGTGTACATGTACATGTGTGTGGAAGCTGGAAGACAGCCTCTGCTGTCATTTTTATATGTCAAAAAAACATGTATTGTCTCAGGCCTGGGGCTTGCTGAGCAACCTGGGATAGCTGGCCCCAGAGCCCCAGGGGCCTGTCTGCTAGATTTCCACAGTGCTGGAATTCCAAGAGATGGCTCACAACTAAGTGTGCATGTATATTGCTTGAGCAGAGGATCTGTGTTCACGTCCTACCATCTAAGTGAGATGCCTTCAAAGCTTCCTTTAACACTAGGGGGATTGAACGCCCTCTTCTGGCCTCTGCAGGTACTGCATTCACGTGTACATGGCCATAAGGAGACACAAACATTATACATAGTTTTAAATGATAGTTTTTAAAAGTAAGCCAGAAGTTTATCCTCTAAATCTTCAGAGGTAATTCCACTATAAGGATTAGTGACCCTACTTCAGCTCTTCAATCTTGAAGGAAAACATCACTTTTAAAGGTAGCCTATCAGGTTTGAGGATGCAGAACAGTTTGGTACTTGACTGGCATGCATGAAACCCTGGGTTCCATCTGGTGCTCATAAGCTGGATGTGACGGACCGCAACAGGGAAGTGAAAGCTGGAGGATCAGAAGTTCAAAGCTATCCTCAGCTAGAAAGCAAGTTCAAGACCAGCCTTGAACTACAAGAAATTAGAGGAGGGAACATTGTTCACAAAGACAGAAAGTGATGGTAGAGAATATTCCACTTAATGGGAAGCAGGGATCCTCTCAGCCAGGAGTGGAGTCTTCGAAAGTCATCTCAGCAGGCAAGAGACTACTTAACCTATTTGTTTTAAAATTATAGACACTTTTCAGTCAAGCCTGAAGGGCAACCGAGATAGCTCCCGGAGGAAGTTAGAAACCCGGGAAAGCCATAGAGCAGGCTCTATTATAAAGATACTCCTTATTCATGTACACATCAGTGAAATCCCTATACTCCATTACATGGAAACAAAAGATATCCAGTTCTGTCCTCTGGTCAAAGTCCACTGGCATGAAATTCCTGTTTCCACATCTGTCTCCCTGAACTAGACCTCTCAAAGGCAGAGCCTGCAGCTTCCTGCTTGAACCCAGAGCCCTCGAGAGCATTCCAGAAGCATTATGGTGTCTGTAGTACCCATGATAGCACAAAAGTCTACAAATCACCTCCTTAAACATATGTAACTGTCCAACTCACAACTCACTTGCACCCAAATCAAGATTCACCTGCCTGTCTTCTTCCACCAAGAGTTCTACCGTCTCCCCAGGACTTTATATACTGCATAATCAAGAGAAACAAGGAAACCTGTACCCCCAGAGTCCTAGGACACAGAATTGTTGTCCCACTGAACATGGTGCTTCTGTTCAACCAGGTTTTAGGTAGCATTTCTGTTGCTGTGATAAAATTCTAACCAAATGCATCTTAGAGAAGAAAGGGTCTATTCGGCTTACACTCCTAGGTCACAATCTGTCTCTGAGGAAAGTTGGAGTGTGAGCCTGGAGGCAAGAGGCACTGAGGAATATACTTGCTGGCTCACTCACAGGCCAATGCTTAGCTAGCTTTCTTATATACCCACAGACCATCTGCCTATGAAATGGTGCTGCCCACAGTAGGCTAGGCCCTCCTCCTGTATTAACTAGCAGTCAAGACAATCACCCACAGACATGCCTACCAGCCAATATGATCTATGTAAATTCCTCAATTGAGGCTTTCCTCTCAGGAGAATCCAAGCAATGTTAAGATAACTAGAAGATACACAGTGGCTCCATTTTCTGATCAAGTCCTCCATGTCAAGCAAGACTCTATAGGCAGACTCCAGTGCCAAGCAGAGACCACTGAGCATACTCTGATTTGTGTTTTCATGTCTTTCTCTACTCAACAATTTCTATACTTCTCTGTCTCCCTCTCTCGTCCTCCATTCTCTCTCTCCCCACCACCACCCCGTACCTGGGAAACTACAAGGACCACCCCCTAGATACAGAGATGAAATGCTGACTAGAACATCATAAAAGAAAGAGGTCAGCTCACCTCTACTGACCACTCTCTACATTCAGAGTGAACTGTCTTCAGAGACAGCAGAAAGATGACTCACATCTCCACTGGGTGAAGCAGATCTGGAGCCCCTGAGCTTGCTTCACTGGCCAGCAGTATTTATTTCCTGGTCAAGTTTTGATGTTCCTTCAGTTCTTTCCCAGAAAGCTCTTCCAATCATGACACTGCCTCAACTAAATACCCAAGAGTTCTTATTAAGAAAGGTTAACATAACAGTATGGTTGGTGTTTTGCTCAGCCAATGGCTGAGAGCCACTTTTCCCTTTTTAATGATTTCCTGTGTCCTGTATGAACATAGATTGCGACATGAGACTTCCTCATCCAGAAACTGAAAATCCGGCTTGATCTCACTAGAGCACAATGAAAACAAGCTTCAGACGCAGCCATCTTCCCTCTGTTGACTACCCTTCATAAAACAAACGCCATCTTTAATATACATAAATTAAGCTACCACCAACTGATGATAGAAGTCAAAATTTTCTTAGATTTATGCGTCTGAGTGTTTTTGCCTGGATGTGTGTATGTATATCATGTGTATGCTTGGTGCCTGCAGAGGTCAGAAGAGGGCATTCGATCTCCTAGAAATGGAGTTACAGGTGGTTATAAACCACCACATGGGTGCAGGTCCTCTGCAAGAGTAACATGTACTCTTAATTGCTAAGCCAGGCTTCCAGGTCCTGATTTATTATTTTTTTAGAGGTCTCATAAATCCCATGCTGACCTCCAATTCACTATGTAGCTTCCGATAATCTTGAATTTCAGTTCCTCCTTCCTCACAGGCGCTCGAATTATAAACCAGTGTCATCATGGCTGACTTGTGAGGTGCTGGGAATGAAACTCCTGATATCAACCCTTTTGCATCTTAGAATGCAAGCTTTGAAGGCACGAGACAGGCCTCCTAAGTCTCCCCTGTCTTGATGTATTCACGATTCCAAAGCCATCCAAAATGTGATTAGACAAAAAGGGTACGGCCCAACCAGGGACACCTGTCTATCACCCTGCAAATTCATCCAAACCATCCTGTGTTTGTTTGCCCTGGTACACAAATACACACACACACACACACACACACACACACACACACACACACACACTTTCCCTATTTCAAGAGAAGGAATAAGAACATTACGCGAAGCCATGCTTTTAACCCAGTCAGTAGCACAGGTTCCCTACAAACAGAACGAGAACGTTTATTTTGCAAAAGGCCCATCCAGACCGGGCTCCTCCCCAGAAGAAAGCTCAAAGTCAAGGATAAAGTGACACAAGCAAATTGCAGTCTGTCTAGTCAGTGAAGTTCAACAAGGGAGCAGAGTCACGTCTTGCTATCAAGTCTCAAGGTCTTATTAACGTGTCGTCTTTTCCTTTAAGAAGGGAGTGTTTCTGAAGAAGCAAAACTGACGGAGAAGAGGGGGGCAGAGGATACAAACATGAAGGACACTCTATGAAATTTTAGGAAAACTTGTACATGCATGTGTGCATATGTGTGTGTGTGTGCGTGTGTGTGCGCGTGCACACATACAGCATCTATTTTGCATGTATATGAAGGCTAGAAGACAATCTGGACTGTCACACCCTTGAGCTTACCAAATAGGCTAGAGGCTGACTGCTAAGAGCCCCAGAGATCAGCTGGTTTCTTCTAGTGCTGAGATTACGAGTGTGCATCACCTTTCTGATGATGATGATGATGATGATGATGATGATGATGATGATGATGATTATGATAAAAAAATTCCATGAGTTCTGGGGATTAGAACTCAGCTACTCATGCTTGCACAGCAAGCACTTTACCAAGTGAGTCCCCTCCCCAGCCCAATCATTAATTTACCACTCTGTAAGGCCTGGGTAAGAGGTGGCTCAGTGTTTTAAATAAGGGTGTGTACGTTGTTGACAAGCTAATCCTCTGCACAACCCTTCTGGTTCCCTCACCCAGCATTTGGTATTTACCCCCAAAACAACAGGAAATGGGAGACAAGTGACTGCTGGGGCTTGGGATACTTGGCCAGGTCTGCTCTTTCCATTCCCATGAAGAGGGAAACTGCCAGTAACTCTCCCCCAGCCCCCAGGTCACCTGCAATGAGGCAGGTCCCCACAAGGAGCCCTTTACTTAGGAACTCTCCCTTCTGTTGTTTTCTTAATTGGAGGCTAAGAACAAGATATGGTTTTACCAAAGACTATAGTACAAAACGTCGAAAGTATCTTTGTGGGCTGTGGACACCACTTAACAGAGTACTTGCGCTTAGTAGAGTACTTGCGTATCATGCACGGAACCCAGGTTACATCCCTAGAACTATAGAAACTAGGTATGGTGTTTTGTTACTCTAGCTTTGAAGATACAGGCCAGAGGATCAGAAAATGAGGTCAGCTTCAGCTACATAGGAGTTTCAGACTAGCCTGGGCTGTATGAGGCCCTGTCACTCACAAAGTTCAGCCAAGAAAGGCCAAGCAGGCATACAGGGTGTAATTACGGTCATTCAACTTTTGCTTCCCTGGATGTTGAGCTTCCTGGCTGCCTGGACTCTACTGCGGGCCTTGGAACTACATAATTTCTTAGCTTTTCTTTAGTGGGACAAAGTCCAAGATCTGAGGACTAACCCAACTTGCATGAAGGGGAGCCTGACCCCAGCAGCAGAGATGGGTGGGGGGAGACCAGTTTCTGATGCACATAAGCTCACGTTATTTAGAGTGCCAAATAGAAGAATAAAAGAAATAGAAGCATATCCGATCTGTTTTTTCAGATATTCTACTCTAGTGTTCCTAAATAGCTAGACTAGCCATTCTTTGTCCCCCTTCCCCAACCTACCTCACCCACTCCTGTGCTAAGCCTACAGAAGTCTGAATAGCTAATCATTAGTCTTCCATTCCTTAGGAACCAATAATCTTTGAACAGCCAGCATGGTTTAATACAGTTTTTTTTTTTTTTTCTGCATTATGCACGGTGTACTGGCACTGCAGTGGAGTGCATAATATACAAATTTTCTTTATTGTTCTCATTAAGTACATATCTGGTCATTACCAAACTTTTCTAATTCACTCATTTCTATAGTGAGACTAAATTAAATGAGTTTATTTAAAGATAAATCTGAAGATAGGTGTATTGACTGCTTTTCTCCTAGCTGGGACAAAGACCCAAAAAAAACAACAAGTATTTTGGCTCATAGTTTTAGGACAGGGCCAGCCATGGAGGGGAAGGCTGGAGGGTAGGAAGGCTGAGACAGATGGGCACAATGCAACCCCAATCAGGAAGTTAGGAGCAATGAATGATGGCACTCAGCTAATTTTCTTCTTCTTTCTTTTCTTTTTATTTTGATTGTTATTCAGTCTAGGGGTAGCATCATCCACATTTCAGGGATTTCTTTCCTGTTCAGTTTAACCTCTCTGAAGATGGCCTTACAGCTACGTCCAGACATGTATCTCCTAGAGATCCAAGTTGACAATGAAGAATGACCACACATACAACTGATAAATTGAGTGGCATTGCTAATAGTATGACTAGACTTTTGCAAATGCATGTCTCCTTAGAGAATACTAGTCTGGTTTTTGGTTTGTTTGTTTGTTTGTTTTTAACTAAAGAGCAAGGAGATGGCTGAGTGGACAGTCATTTGCTGACAAACTTCAGGACCCATATGGCAAGGGAGTACTAATTCCTCCCGGGCAGTGGTGGCACACGCCTTTAATCCCAGTGAAGACCCCCAAATTAGGGAGACCCTTACTCAAGCCTCTGGAAATCACGGCCACCCAAGAACTCTCGCAAGACACCGTACCTGGATGCAAACGGCAGAGGTTTATTAGGGAAATAAGCCGGCTGTCAAACTGCAAGCTCTCTCGCAAGAGCAAGCAAGGTTTGGCCCTGAGTGATGGGTACGGGGTCTTTTAAAGAGCAAAACCACAAACCAGGGGAGTGGGGAGGGGGTGAGAGGTTGCCAAGGATATATAACATGAGAATAATGATACATTTCAAAGAAACCCACCCTAAAAGGTTAATAGCCATGGAAATTACCCAGTACAATCATTTTCTCAAAAATGTGGTTTCACCAAGTCACTGCCCTACCTTGTCATTTATCAACTATTTATTCTCACTAGCTCCAGCTGTAAAGCCACAGCTCTGTCATTGTGTTTTTACCACCTGAATGACTTTCACTCCTTACAGCCAGTTCCTGGAACTGGCCTGGCTTGTCTCAGAGAAAATTTTCCATGTCCCTAAAAGAACTTAAAAGGCATCTATATATGTATATATCCTATAAAAATGATTTTTATAATTTTTCATTCTTCACCAGCACTTGGGAGGCAGAGGCAGGTGGATTTCTGAGTTCGAGGCCAGCCTGGTCTACAGAGTGAGTTCCAGGACAGCCAGGGCTACACAGAGAAACCCTGTCTCAAAAAAAACAAAAACAAACAAAAAAAAAGTACTAATTCCTGTTAGTTGCAAGTTGTCCTCTGACTTCCATAATGCCCTGTGGTGCACATGTAAACATTCATGCACTCATCCATATATGTACATGTGCACACATACATGCACTCATCCATATATGTACATGTGCACACATACATGAAATGAATGTCATCAAAAATGGTTTTTAAAGAGACATTTTAAAAATTGAACCAAGGGAGGCTAGAGAGTTACTTAACAATTAAGAGCACTTGTTTGTGGAAAGAACCTGGTTCAATTCCCATATGGTGGTTCACTACCATCTGTAACTCCAGTTCTAAGGGAACCAACACTCTCCTCTGACTTCAACAGCTACCAGGCATGCATGTGTCGTACAGATATACATGCAACAAAACACCCATACCCATAAAATAAAAAAAAATAAAAAAAAAATAAAAAAAAAGAATTGAACCAAGATACAGAAAGCTCTAGAACAAAGTGTTCTTTTAATGATTCCTTGGGACTCTTCACCTATCTTCCCAGTAAGAAATTACTAGAAAGACAGCAGCAACACTAAAGGAAAAAGCATGAAACCTTCTCAAAATATACCACAAGTCCTTTCACCTTAAAATACGAGGTACCCCTGACCAGCTGAGATTCGTGAACTTTATTAAATGAGGACACACAAGACTCTAAGGCAGTAGCTAAATTCTGAGCCACACAAAAATCACTTTGCCAAGCCTTTAGGCACTGACCTCCTGGGGGTTGGCAGGGTGGCAGGCAGGAGCGGGCCACACGTGACCAACAACAATTGATAATACCTATCATTGTAGACTTGAGCCTGAGGTCAGGGAGTCCTGCAGAGGGGAGGGAGAGACAAAAGGAGGAAGAAGAAAGGTAGAGCTAGCTTACTCCTATTGAGTCATGCCAACATATGGGGTGTTCTTTATCTTAAGGGGACCCTTCTTCTACCAGAATAGCTGATCTTATAGCTAAGATTTAGCAGGATGTGTCTTAAGTAAACTGAATAGTAATTCCTAAATCAAATCTAAGAGGAGAAGAAAGAGAAAAGACTGCCATTCATTTCGGAGAATTCATCTTAATGACATTCGCATGCCTCTACCCCGCCAGCAAAGGTCAAGGGGTTTACTCACCAACCCAATCGTGCCCAGCACAATTATAGAACCACGGAAAAACTTAGCGTCCTATATGCTATCAGGAACTAGAGAATGGGGTCTTCAGGTAGCTCTCCTAGCATTCAGGGCGCAGACACCTGAACGTATCCCAGTCTGTTTTTCTCTTCGGGTGTGTCTGACTACTGGCTTCCGGTCACTCCCCAGGGCTTCTAGTCATAGCATTCATCAGCCTGCTGCACACCTCAGTGACTCCAGGGCCACCTTCTTCTAGAACTTGCCTTATTTGGAGTCCTGGGCTCTGTGCTAAGTCCTGGTCCTCACTTGCTTCTTCTCCCTTCCACAAAGTGAGAGCAACTCACCAGTCCACCTTGCAGGAGAGACAGAAGCCTAGACAATGCTAGGTCATGACCTGAGGGACCGTACCAAGACTAGGACCTCTTAGCCCTGTGTGCCTCTTGCTCTCTATTTAAACCTAAACCTTATGTCTGGACCCTGAGATGGTCAGTGGGGTCAGTGGCCCTCTCTCTGCTTCCTGTCATCACTCACTTAGCTGGCCTGTTGAGGATGATGGGCTGGTCCGAGATTGTTGGGGCTGCCGGTCCTGACCTTGACAGCATAGCTCTGGGGACATACTTACTAAGGGCAGTGTCTTTGGGACAAGAAACACAGGAGGAATTCAATAACTTTGTATCTGTTGACTAGGCAGTTTTATAACTCAAGGTCTTATAGAGTTTTATTTGAGATTCTGTCTTCAGCTTCCTGGAGCAGTCTGCTTCCTGGTTCCCACTGGCTCTAACTCTGTCTCTACTGATTTCTCCACTTTCTCCTTTTGGATGACCAGGGTTCCCTTTTCTGCTAGCTGGCGGCCTTTTCACCTTCCATTGTATCTGGTTTCAATTGCTTCTTATATCCGGTTTTCCTTAGCCTTGGGGCTCCATGCTACTTGCTAACCACCAAATTTTCTTTTGAGTCTCTTCACCCAACTCCCTGAAATATAATCTCAGTGGCCCAGGAAACAAGGATACAAAGGCACAAAGGCACAAATTAGCATCCCCAGCAGGGACAGAAAAGATAAGAGGAAATCCTCTCAACAATAGATGCCAGTGGCATTCATTATCAATTTAAAAAAAAAAAAAAAAAAAAAAAAAAAAAAAAAAAAAAGCCTGGCTCAGTGGTAAAGGAGCTTGCAAACAAAGCTCCTTAAAGAGTTTGCTCTCTGAGACCCAGAGGGAGAAGACTCTCACCAGTTACCTTCTGACTTCCGTGTGTGTGTGTGTGTGTGTGTGTGTGTGTGTGTGTGTGTGTGTGTGTATGTGTGTGTGTGTGTGTGTGTGTGTGTGTATGTGTGTGTGTGTGTGTGTGTGTGTGTGTGTGCGCGCGCGCGCGCGCGCGCGCGCGTGCGGGACATAGCTCAGTCATAGTGCTTACCTAGTAGATATGAAGCCCTGGGTCGGCTCCCCAGGACCATGTAAACCAAGTGAGGTGGTGCATAGCTGTAATGATAGCACTGGGAAAGGGAAGACTAGGAGTTCAAGGTCATCCTCAGCTACATAGTGAGTTCAAGTTCCAGGTCAGCCTAGGCTATAAGAAACACTTTAAAAATAAAAACTTAAAAAAAAAAAAAAATAGAGGCTGAGAGGATGGCTCAGGTGGGCAAAGTGCCTGCCTGGAAAGCACGAAGGCTTGAGTGTCTGAAACACCAGTGTTCTGTGGGCGAAGGAGATAAGAAGATCCGGGTGGGGGCTCCCTGGGCAGGCAGTCTCGTTGAGTTGAGCTGAACATAGCTCCTCTAGGTTCAGTAAAAAGCCATGTCTCAATAAACAAAGCAAAGAGAGAAGGAGAGGGACAGGGAGAGGGACAGGGAGCAAGCACAGTAGCAAAAGACATCAAACATTGATCTCCAGCCTCCATATGAAGGCACACACAAGTGCACATACATACATACATACATACATATATCATACATGCTAAGGAAATCCTCCCCCACAGTCATGCATCCAAAGTGTCTGTATTCACTCTTCTTTTTAAAAACAATTCCATGATAGCAAGACCCTCTCAAAGGGTGAGGGTGGGGGCTGTCCAGCCCAACAGATGGTAAGAATCAAGAGAACTGAAGGAGAGGAGAGATCAGGAGATAAGAGAATCTCCATGGAGACTGCAGAAATCATTAAGAAAAGTCCTGCGAGAGCAGGATTCTGGTCCTTCGTGGATGGGTAGAGGCATCCACTACTCAGCAGAAGGCTTCCTGGCACCCCAAGCCTGCTCTGGTGAAGAGGCAGAGGTGCAGACAGGTACAAGATACATTTGCCCACGTGTCTACTGGCCCAGGAAACTTCCAGCAGCATACAGAGACACTTCAACAGAGGTCAGGTCTACGGAGTTCCATCTGAAGAAGTTCTGTGACTTGTCCAGAGCCACAAGCAGGAGGGAACTGCACAGTGCAGAAGTCCCCAGAAGTCCCTCGCCCTCCCGCAGCCTCCACACACCCTTGCTGCTATGAGCAGCTTTTGGGTCACTGTAAAACCACATTCTAGGCTTCAGTGAGGAGAAAACATTAAAAAAAATTTTTTTTTTTTTTTTTTGAGACAGAGTATCATGTATTCCAGGCTAACCTAGAGCATGCTATACACTGGAGGACAGAAAGGATCCTCCAGCCACCACCTCCTGAGTGACGGGGTTGTAGGAATAAAGGACAATGTCTAGGTTTGGAAAAGTATTTGTTTATATATGATGCATAAATATATGTATAAGGATATAAGTGAGGGAAAGAGAGAGAGAAGACAGAGACAGAGAGAAAGCATGTAGAGGTCAGAGGTCACTTCGAATATAACATCTCCAACCCACCTTGTCTGAGATTGTCTTTAGGTCTTCACTGCTGTGCTCACCAGGCTAGCTGGCCCCCAGCTTCTTTCTAGGCCTCTCTTTTTACTGTTTCCTATCTGGCCTCAAAATTAGCTGAGGTTACATTTGCCACTGTCTGCAGCTTTATGTGGGTTCCCAGGCTTCGTATTCGGGTACTCACCTCCAGGCAAAATGTTTCTTCTTTTTTTTAATGCAAAAATGACAGCTGTTGCTGAGGCATCTCTCTGAGTTAGAGTGGCTGCTAGTTCACATGAGCAATGAGAAAAAGGGCAGAGAGGAGACAGGGAAGAGGGAAGAGGGAAGAGGAGAGAGAAGGAAACAGGAGGCCGACAGGAAACACGCTCTCACATCAAAGGGCATAGAAGCTGATTTACTCTGGGGCCTAGTGTGAGTGAGCACAACCCAGGATCAAAGGTCAGTTACCGCAGAGACCATGTTCCCATGAGGAAACAGTTTTATAAGTTTTTTATAGTGGCTAAACAGAGAAAGTCATAAGCCAGCACTTTGTAAATACATTGCTGCATCATTGGGTAAGCAGTTACAGTAACACCCGGAAATCTCTACTATAGGCCTGGGATGCCATCTGATGACTTCCTTAGGTTCCGAAGGCTGGGGGAAGGAAGAGGTCTGATAACACTCATGAGGATGTCAGGTCAGACCCCAGAAATGGGCAAAGAATGGATAAAAGTAGCCCAGGATAATCTCGCTCTAGACCTGCAACATTCCAACTCTTCGAAACTGGACTTAGATTTAAGCATCTGCCTCGAACAGCTTTTTTCTGGGAACTTCAATTCAACGTGGCCTCAGTCACGTTACAGAGGAGGCTCTGAGGAATATGACAACTTCTTCTTTCTTCTCCTCATCACGGATCTTCAGCTAAAGAAACTCAACTGCTCTTAAACACCAGGATAAGCAAGCTCGGGATATTTCCTATGTGCTAAGAACACTGCAGGAGAACACAGCCTGTACAAACCTAGTTCCAAACGGCAAAATCTGGCCTCAACAATAGAATGACCTGAGTATTTAAGAACAAAGATTCCAAGCCTACAAGACGGCTCAGCAGGAAAAGGCACTTACCATCATGTGAAGGAGCCTTTGACTTACACACACACACACACACACACACACACACACACACACACACACACACACGCAATACAAAATTTTAAACAGAAGACAAAGACAAAATAATTGGTTTATTACAGGCCATTCTCGTGACCTGCCCTCAGCCCCACAGGGGAGGCCCCTCCCAAATGACAACTGACATTTCCTTGTGCACCTGCTGGACCCTGGACTTCTATGCTCTCATTTAACATGTTTGTATGCACTGGTTCAAACGACCTGTCTCAACCAGATCAAAGAACATTACAGAGGGCAAAGACAACACCCTCCCCATGGTATGTACACAGATCTCTGGATAAGAACAAGCTCACAAAGGCTTCTTTATTAAGAGTAGTTGTGGTGTCCATGAGATGGCCCAAGAGGCAAAGGAACTTGCCATGCAATCCTGAGGACCTAAGTTCAATCTCCGGGTCCCACAGTGGAGAAAACCAACTTTATAAAGCTATCCTTATGATGCCCACAGATGCGCCTTAGCATGCATACCTACATGCACTGCCTCAACACACACAAACACACACACACACACACCAATAAAAATAAATAAAGACAATCCCACAAGAAAGTTTAAAATGTAGGTTGCCAACACAGAAATTAAAATCTGATTTACTCTTTTTTTTTTTTTTTTTAAATTTGGGTTTGAAATCAAAACTATCTTCCAGAGGATGCAGGCACTGTCTTAATGTCAGGTTCACAGACATGTATTTTATGAGCACAGGACCTGCCTATTTACAAACTCTGATAAGGATTCACAAGAATCACAGAGGAAGAGAGAAAATGCAGACATGTTCCCAAACAGGGTAGGAGAGAGGAAGCAAGGAGCCCTGGGAAAGGGCCTACAACCCCAGGAAAATGAGAGTATGGATTCTACAGGCATCTTCATTCCTTGGCCTGCATCTTTACACCAGTAAGGATGGAGGCAGAACGTCCAGCGAGGCTAGGGGAGATAGTGCAATCTAAAGCACCGGCTCTACAAACAGAAGTACCTGAAAGCGTGTAAGGAAAGATGGCCATGGTGATCCATGCTTATATCCACAGCGCTGGCAGGCACTGGGGCTCACTAGACAACCAGTCTAGCATACTTGGTGAGTTCCAGAATTCCAGAGAAAGATTTTGTTTGTCCAAAAAAAAAAAAAAAAAAAAAAAAAAAAAAAAAAAAAAAGTGCATACTTAGGGAGACAGCTCAATGGTTACTTGGGGTGTAAGCATGGGACTAGGAGTTCAGACTCCCAGAAACCCAAGTAAATGCTAGGTGAGCATGGTGGTCCACCTATTATCCCAGTCTTTGAAGTCAAAGACAGGGGATTCCTCAGAATAAGCTGGCTAGTAAGACAAGCCATATCAGTGAACTCTGGACTCAATTGAGAGATCCTGCCTCTATAAGAAAAGTTCAGGACAGTTCTCAGGCTCCACCTCATTTTTACGCGCGCACGTGCGCGCGAGCACACACACACACAGAGACACACACAAATGCACATACACATGCATATCACACACATGAAAAAAAAACATGGTAGATAGATTCAGGAGAATGTCTGAGCTTGTCCTGTGGTCTTCCCAAATATGTGCACAAACGTTCACACACAGACATACGCTCATTTACAGCAGCAGAGGGACAGAGAACAGCAGTCACTGTGGCCACGCTGCTTTTCTTGCACAGCACTTACCATCCATCAGCCCTGGCAGGTACAGGCCTTGATAGTATGGGACAAATCTATCCAGACAAAGACTATGACATAGCCTGTCACTTCTAGGAAGGAAACCAGATTTATAACCCAGCACTTGGAACTCCACTCTCCACGGACAAGGAGGTAACTCAGATTGATGCCACTGACAGAGACTCACGCCATTTATACAGCCTCACTAGGCTTTGTTCTTTAGGCTGATGACTCCCAGCTCCCTCAAGAGAAGTCAGAACAAACCCTGGCAAATACAACCTTTCTTTGTCACGCTGCCTTCTCGACACTCAGGGTGCTAACTAAGCTTACCTGTTTTACCACATCATTGCCCTGTGCCTCCTGTCCGTGTGTGTGTGTGTGTGTGTGTGTGTGTGTGTGTGTGTGTGTGTGTCTGTGTGTCTGTGTCTGTGTATATGTGTGTGTGCGTGTGTGTCTGTGTGCATGTATCTGTGTGCATGTGTGTATGCGTGTGTACGTGTGTGCATGTGTGTGATGTGTGTGTGCATGTATCTGTGTGCATGTGTGTGTGCGTGTGTGCATGCGTCTGTGTCTGTGTGAAGCATATGGATGTGTACAGTATATGCATGTGTGAGCTTGTGTGTATGTGTGCACTCATAGGTGGATGTGCATGTGTGTGCATACACCTGTGGGAATAAAAGCCAAGGGACAAAGACAAGCACTGACTCTCAGGAACACTGCCCTCATCTCCTGTGAGACAGGGTCTCTCACCAACATGGAGCTTGTTGAGTAGGTTAGGTTGGCTGGCCACGGAGCCCCAGGGATCTGCCTGTCTCTTGTCTTTCCAGTAGTAGAATCACAGGTATGTTCCATCATACCTGGTGCTTCTATGTGGGTACTGGGGACTGAGTTTTTGATAGTTAACATTTTATCAACTAAGCCATGTCCCAGGCCTGGCAGGGTTTTTCTACTATGACTCCTCTTGCCCAAGTCACAACCCAAATCATGAAAGCTTAAATGTTTCCCTTCCTTCCCTCCCTCCTTCCCTCCCTCTCTCTTTCCCCTCCCCTCTCTCTCCCTCTTCCTCTCCCCCTCTCTTTTTACCCACCCAGTACCTATTGGAAAGCATCCTTATTTGTTCACTGGAATAGAAGCAGCATGCAGGCTGAGAACTCCACAGACTTTTTTATCACGTTGTTCCTAGGGAAGGTAACAAGTATATGGAAAGTCCTTATTTTCAGAAGTTACAAACCCTGTATCAAGTCGAGGTTATTTGGTTACACAAGGACAAAAAGAAGAGAGGGAAAAAAAGATCAATAACACGCTAACTGGCAGTGGCTGCCATCATCCAGGAAGAATAGTTGTATCGCAGCGAACATGATGTCCTTGCAGAGACAACAGAAATTTCTATTAAAAAAAAGTCACAAAGAAGGAGGTTTTGGAGGTTTCTAGACGGGCTTGGCAGAAGTTCTGAGACTGCAGGATTTATCTCCTTGGCAGAAAATCTTAAGCCCTGATAACATGATAATTATAGCATCCTTACCAAGTCCAGCCAGCCCCACAGTTTTCAGCTAGGTGTGCTGGTACATGCCTAGAATCTCAGCACCTGGGAGGTTAAGTCAGGGAACCCTAACTTCTAGACCTAACTTCTAGGCTCTATAAAAATCTTTGGGACCATCCTGGACTTCACATGAGATTCAGTGTCTAGCCATTGCATTACTTCTGTATTATTTCACCTAGCCTGCGCACTTGCTTAGGCTTTATGGGTAGTGGGAGCGCACAGGCACCTACGGTGGTGTACACTGTAATCCCAGCTCTTCGAAGTCAGTGGCAGGAGAATTGCTGCAAGCACAAGGCAAGCCTGGGTTATAGTGAAAGACCCTGTCTCAAATAAACAAAGTTACCAGTAATCAATGTAAGACTACTTGTGAAGTATTAAGTAACTACTCCTTAATTACAAACACACTGACCCGAGGGACAAATGATTGTCAGATATTCCAAAAACATGCTTCTGGTGAATGGCTTTAAGACATGCTGTACTGGGCTGGGGATGCAGATCGGTGGGTAGACAGGTAGAGAGTGCTTAAGCAAGCACGAAGTACTGGGACTACTGCCCAGCACTGCATGAACTGGGCATGGTGGTGCATCCCCAGAATCCTAGCACCCAGGGGACGGAAACTCAAAATCATCTTCAGCTACACAGTAAATTCAAGGCCAGACTAGGCTACCTGAGACCCTCACTCAAAAATATGAACAAAGACTCTCAACATTTGACCTCGCTGATGTTTACCAGGTACTGTATGTCCAGGTACACACCCAGAGCAGTCACCTCACAGCCCGTAGACACATGCTTTCCTCGTGCAAACAGCAATGGAAACCACCCAGGATGTACTGGTGTGCCTCCAGCAAAAGGTTTTAGGGAACCATTCTGGAGTTGAACTCCCAAGTAATAAGGGAGAGGAAGAAAACCAAGCGACTTCTGGGGAAGCCCAGAAACTATCAACAATTAAAGGCATAAAAACCACAAAACATAGCAATAATGTCCATCCTACCAAAAGTCATCGACAAATTCAATGCAATCCCCATCAAGACTCCAACACAATTCTTTACAGACCTTGAAAGAACATTTCTCAACTTCATAACAAAAATACCCAGAATAGCTAATATAATCTTGAAGAATCAAGGATCTGCTGCAGATATCACTATCCACCATCCCAGATGTCAAGTTGTACTACAGAGGTATTGTGATAAAAACCGATCAAAGAAATTGAAGACCCAGGAATAAATCCATACACTTATAGACATCTGACTTTTGATAAAGAAGCCAGGGATACACACTGGAAATAACATAGCATCTTCAACAAATGGTGCTGGTCTAACTGAATATCAGCATGAAGACGGATGCAAACAGATCCGTATCTATCACCGACCCTGCACAAAACTCAAGTCCAAGTGGATCAAAGACCTCAACATAAAACCAGATACACTGAGCCTGACAGAAGAGAAAATGAAGACTAGCTTGAAACCACAGGACACAACTTTCTGATCAGAACATAATAGCACAGGTGCTAAGATCAATAATTAATAAATGGGACTTTATGAAACTGAAAAGCTTCTGTAAGGTAAAGGACACCACCGATAGGACAAAATGGCAGCCTACAGAATGGGAAAAGACTTCACCAACTCCACATCCAATAAAGGACTAGTATTCAAAATATATAAAGAATTCAAGAAACTAGATATCAAAATTTTTCAATTAAAAATGGGGTATAGATCTAAACAGAGAATTTTCAATAGTGTAATCTCAAACGTCTGCGAAACACAGAAATGTTCAACATCCTTAACCATCAGGGAAATGCAAATCAAAATGACTTTGAGATTCTGTCTTATACCTGTCAGAATGGCTAAGATCAGTAACACAGGTGACAGCTCGTGCTGGCAAGGATGTGGAACAAAGGGAACACTCCTCCATTGCTGGTGGGAATGCAAACTTGTACAGCCACTATGGAAATCAAATGGCAATTTCTCAGAAAATTTAGACTTGATCTACCTCAAGACCCAGCTATACCACTCTCGGCATATACCCAAAGGACACTCCATTCTACCACAAGAACTCTTGCTCAAATATGTTCATTGACACTTTATTCATAATAGCCAGAAACTGGAAATGACCTAGATGACATCCCTCAACTCAAGAATGGATAAAATTTACACAATGGAGTATTTCTCATCTATTTTTTTTAATGACACCATGAAATTTGCAGGTAAACGGATGGAACTAGGAAAAAAAATCATCTTGAACGAGGTAACCTAGACCCAGAAAGACAAATATGGTATGTATTCACTTATAAGTAAATATTAGCTACTTAAGTAATTGATAACCAAGCTACAATCTACAGATGCAGAGAGGTTAGGTAAAGAGGAAGGGGTGGGGGTGAGGAATACATGGATCTCCGTGGGAGGGGGAAATAGAATGGATTTTGTGGGTATACTGGAGACAGGTAAGGACAGAAGCAAGAGGGATGAGGTGGCCCGGGAGAGATGGGATGGAAGGAGAGCGTGCAGGGAAAGGTGACTAGACTAGGGGTCATTGGGTGTGTGGTGTGGAAATCTAGTGCAGTGGAAACATCCTGGAATCTATGAGCCTTAGGACTCCTAGAAATGAGGGATACAGAGTTTCAACTGGCCATCTCTTGAAGCCAGGATTCCAGTGGCAGAACTGGTTTCTATTCAGTTGAGCTGTTGTCTGAAGAGGTTCTATGGCAACCCCTAAACAACCCAGGTTGATGCTAGAATGAAGGGCTCCCCAGAAACTGACAGCGAGGCTACCCTGTAGAGGACACCATCCTCACAGCTTACTGAATGTGGGGAGGACAAGCCGGTGCCTGTATGGAGCCTTCGCCTCTACATTCTAGTCTCTTTGGTATGGAGAGGTTCTCTGTAGGCTAAAGGGAGAAAAACGTGGACAACAATCCAGCCTCAAAACCTTGGACCAACAATCTGTTCTGCCTGCAAGATGGGCTGGAGCAAAGTTGGTACTGGATGCGTGGGCTTATGTCTGACCTGTGGAACTGTTCATGTCTGGTTTAACCTGAGGCCCACTCTCTGAGAGGAAGCCTAAGCTCAAAACTACTCGTTTGGATGGCCAGGAGCTAGAGAGTGAATAGCCCAAAGACCTAGGATAGAACCAAGCATGACTAGTTAAAAAAAAAAAATCAGTGAAATAATTCCTGATGATATTCTTCTATACTCATAGATCGGTGCCTAACACAATCATCATCAGAGAAGCTCTCTCTGGCAGCAGAGGGGAACACATGGAGAGAGATCCACAGCCAGACATCATGTGCAGAGTCTAAATTGGAGGTCTCCATCATGTCCCTCCCATTACAGCTTGGGAGACATCCCTATCCTCTCGGAGGAGGCAGAGGAAAGATTTAGGAGCCAGGGGGATGGAAGACACCAGGAGAACACCACCCACTGAATCAACTAAGGGTACATATGGGCTCACAGAGACTACGGCAGCAAGCACAGGGCCTGCAGGGGTCTGCAGCAGGTCCCTGCTATATGTTGTGGCTGGTAGCTTGGTGTTTTTATAGAACGTCTCTAACTGTGGGAGCAGGTGTGTCTCTGAGTCTTTCTCCTGCTCTTAGGTCTCTTTTCTTCCTGATAGGTTGCCTTGTCCAGCCGCAGTGTGAGGGCTCTTGCCTTGCCTTTATTATATTTTGTTCTGTCATGTTTGGTTGCTCTCTCCTGGAGACCAGCTCTTTTTGGATGGGAATGGAGGGGAAAGCAGATCTGGAGAAGAGGGGAGGAAAAGTTGGGAGGCAGAGAAGAAGTGGAAACTGTGGTCAGGATGTATTATGTAAGAGACGAATCTATTTTCAATTTAAAAAATAAATATTTATTAACCACATAAAACAAAATTAAATGACTTAGTTGAGACAGGAGTGGGCAGGACTCCTGTAACATTAACATGAGACATTACTAGAGAAGATTTTGGAAGGGAGGCGGGGGTAAATCACTATTTTCCTGAACAAGAAATAAATGTGTTCAATCCCCAGAATTAATGAGAAAAGCAAGTTAGCTGCTATCACTTATAGAAAAAGGAAAGAGAGGAGGTGGGATAATCAAGCCATGGCAGCACCCAGCCAGAATAGATATACCAGTCTCCACTGCAGAAATTGCCAGTAGCCCACGTGGGTAGAATGCAGAGGCCCAAACCTTCCCCACAGGCTTCCCTCCTGTCCATCACAGGAGCTGCTGGGGTTGAGTCAGATCCGCACATAGACAGTGGTCTCAGATGAGAGAGCAACAGGGGACGGCTCAATGTGCACAGGAGACAGCAAAGGAAGGTGGTGTTCTTTTTGTTTTAGAGATGGGGTCTCAAGCAGTCCTGCCTATCCTAAACTCGCTATAGGCAGCTGATGATGGCTTGGACTTCAGATCAGATCCTCCTGTCTCCTTCTCTGGGATGACAGGCATGTACCAACAGTGCCTGATGTCCGGTTTACGAGGTGCTAGGAATGGAACCCAGGGCCTCAGGCATGCTAGGCAAACACTCTACCAACCTAGCCCCGGCTCTACAAAGACAGTCTTCTTAGGAATTTAGTTAAATTTAAAAACTAATAGCTTAGCATTAAGAGCTTCAGAATGGAGTGTAATGTTTACTTTCAAATCTATCGCTGATTTTGGAAGACGTGAAAGTATTAATTCCTCAGAAATGGTAGGCGAGCGAGTTTCCTGGCGTGCTAATTTTTACCTTCTGTTAACCAAAATGTTTGAAGACAACTTTAATATGCCACGAGAAAACACTCTGAGGTAGCTGCGGAGCTGCACACGCATGCCATTCATTCACAAAATAAATTTCTGTCTTTTTTACTTGCTGATTATCAAAAGCAGCCCGGCAACCAACATTTACATGTTAGGTTGTAATATAATCCCCTCGGAGGAGGAAGCAATGAGTGCAGCCATTAAGAGTGTTTAAGTAGAGCCATGGCAGAGATGCTCAGGGCTTAGGAACGCTTGCTGCTCTTGCAAAGGACCTCAATTTGGTTCCCAGCACCCACATGAAGCAACTCACAACCACCTCTAACTCCAGCTCCAGGAGATCCAATATCCTCTACTGTGAGCATTTGCACACAAGTGACATGCACACGTGTACACATATAAAAAAATAGAAAGAAATCTTTTTGTAAAAAAAAAAAAAAAAAAAAGTTTACACAGAAAGAAGAGCTCAAGACAGAGGTTCCCAGTCCTGGCCCATCCTTTAAAACCACACAGTCCCTGTTCCTGGTACCTTTCCAGCTCCTTCTTTGTTGTACCTACTACACTGGATCACAGGAGTCCACAAGTTGTATATGTGTGTGTGAGTACGTGTTTGTGTGTGCGCATGTATGTGTGCATGCATGTAGAGGCTGAAGGTCAACTGCAGGTGTCATTTCTCAGGAGCTGTTCATCTTGTGTTTAGAGACAGGGTCTCTTGCTTTATATGGAACTCACCAAGCAGGCTAAGCAGTCTTCTTCCACTGATGTGGGTACTGGGAATTGAACCCAGATCTTCTGGAAGAGCAGCAAGTGCTCTTAGCTGATGAGCCATGTCCCTAGCCCCAGAGCTGCATTTTAAAGCTGTCATATGCACAGCCATACACACATTATTGTTTTGGGATACAGATTGATAACAACGCTAATCAAACTCACTCAACTCACAGGCAATTATTCCACAAGGTGTCATTTTTTTTTTTCCTGCCTAAAATCAACTGTCTGAGAGAAAAGGAAAGGCATGTAAATCAACAGAGCAGCCGCTTCCTCTCAAGGTGGAGAAACTGACTCAAGAACAAGTCAAGGTTTTCTGCTAAAGCATATTCATTAACCCGGCAGGAGGCGCGCGACACCATCTGGCTTCCCTGTCCAGAGGAAGACAGGCTGCTCAGGACCAATTTTAAACCTGAAAGGCAAACACGTTTATTCTTCCTCTTAAAACAGACAATATATGCACAACTACGAGGACTGTACATGCCTGCATTAGGCATGCCAGGGACATTAACAGGACTGGAAAGCGGGATCCAACACCAGGATCCAGGAGAAGCGGGGTTCCATCGCAAGTGATTAAACAATCTCCCAGCAAACCCCACGAAGCTGGGGCAGCAACTCTTTAATAAGCTATAAAGACTTGAGGAATGCGAGCAGAGAAAACTGCTTGGGATCCATGGACACCAAACTCAAACTGCAGAGGCCGGGCAAAGGGACTCCAGGGCCAGCCAACAGGAGTGACATCTGTTGGGAACAACTGTGAGACAGGCCCCTCTGCTTGGTTCATCCTTCGGGACTTATTTCTTTTAGAAGTTTGAGTTCTAGCATTTTCTTTTTCCAAGTGAAATTATTGCTTTCTCCCCCATGATAGTCATTAATAGCTCAATGAAAATTAGAAGAAGAAGGGGAAGAAGGAGAGAAGGGGAGGAGGAGGAGGAGGAAGAAGAAGAAGAAGGAGAAGGAGAAGGAGAAGGAGAAGGAGAAGGAGAAGGAGGAGAGGGAGGGGGAGGGGGAGGGGGAGGGGGAGGGGGAGGGGGAGGGGGAAGAGGGGGAAGAGGGGGAAGAGGGGGAAGAGGGGGAAGAGGAGGAAGAAGAAGAAGAGGAGGAAGAGGAGGAAGAGGAGGAAGAGGAGGAAGATGAGGAAGATGAGGAGGAAGAAGGACTGCTCAATGCTAGAAAAGAACAAAAAATTTTAAATATCAGTATATTGTTCCAGACTGTAAATGCATATCAGAGAGATTTTGATATGATGGAGCTGGAGAGAAGACTCAGCAATCAAAACGCTTGTTATACAAGCCTGAGTTTGGTCCCCAGAACCAGTGTGAAAGGAAAAGAGCAAATTCTCAGCATAGAGATATATTTCCCTCAGAAGGACACAGAGCAGGGAATAAGAGACACAGACAGGAGAGAGAGGATGAGGGAGAAGGGGAAAGGAACAAGGGAGAGGGGGCAAGGAGATTTGTCCCAGAGTGGGACAAAGGACTACCTCTGGATAGAGAGGAGACAGACTGGCACATAGGAAAATGGCGGTTTATAAAGGTATAAGGGGGGAAACCCTGTGTTAGGATGAGGTGTTTAATTTTAATTGGGCATGTTAATTAGGTGAGTTAAAGGAAGCTTTTAATTGCTGGACTTCAATAGTTTGATAGCTGGACCTTGGTAGTCAGCCGCAGGAGGAGGAAGTGGCCAAATAAGGGAACAGACCTGGATGTCTAGCTTTAGGAATGGAATCTAATGGTTTTTAATGCCATTTAATTAATAACAAGGCAGAGGGAATGGGGGAGGCGGGAGGTAGGACAAGACCTGCCAGAGCCATGCTCTCCAAGCTCTGGCTGGCCAGAGTCCCTTTACAGTGGTGTGCATCTGCAATCCCAGCACTTTGGTGAGAAAGTGGGAGGCAGAAACAGGAGAATCCCCAGAAACTGGCAGGCCAGGCCCTCCGGTGCTTCATCCCAGCTCCATGTTTCTGCTCTTTCCTTAAAAGGATTGCCTGATATAATATGGGAGTGCTTGCATTTTATTTCAGAAAAGTGGTACTACTGTCCCCAGTAACTCAGTATAGGAGTACAGACACAGCCTGTACTCTTAAAGTTTCCATTATCTATATTTTACTGTTATATAAAAACTGAGATGACTTGTCCCCAAGCCTGACAACCCAAGTTCAACTCCCAGGACCCACATGGTAGAAGGAGAGAATCAACCTTTGAAAGTTGCTGCTTTTCACACGTACTACCCACACCAGGACACATGCAAGCCCCACTCCACCCCTACGTACCCCCCATATATAAACAACTGCCACAACATTACTGTGTACAGCCACTGTGATGAGTAGAGCTGTATCTAAACTCCAATGGACAGATGGGGAAACTGAGGCACAGAGGTAAAGTATTTTCTTCAGCTGGTAACTGGAAGAACCTGAGTTTAAGCTTGTGTGACTGGTTCCAGAGTCAACCTTTTGGCCACCATCAACCTGCACACTGTGAGCTAACTAAATCAGTGATGGTAAGCATCATATTAGTGACTAGCAGGGACCATTGGAAGTGTACCCAGCAAGCTTCCTGTGGTAGTGGGGCCCGACAGGCTCATGTATTTTTATGCTTAGTCCCTAGTTGGTGAACTGTTTGGAAGGATTAGGAAGTGGCCCCTTGTTAGAGTAGATGTATTTCTGTGGGTGGGCTCTGAGGTTTCAAAAGCCCATACCAAGCTAAGTGGTTTTGCAGCTCTCCCTCTCTCTGTCTCTACCCCACCCCCTGCCTGCTTCCCTCGGATCAGGATGTAAACCTCCCAGCTACTGCTCCAGCACCGTGCCTGCCTTAGTGCTGCCATGCTCCCGCCATGATGATAATGGACTAGCCCTCTGAAATAGTAAGCAAACCACCAATTAAATACTTTCTTTGATAAGAGTTGCCTTGGCCATGGTGTCTCTTCCCAGTAATTGAACACTAAGACACAGCTTTATCTACTTGTTGAGCGGCACCACTCATGGGGCAGTCTCCTGCATGATAAACACAGTTCTCTGTTTCAAAAACTCACACTGAGGATTTCCCACTGCTACAAAGTAATTTGGGAGCAGGAAAGATGGCTCAGCCACTAAGAGAATAGGCTGCTCTGGCAGAGGACCTGAGAGCACCCACATCAGGCAGCTCATGGCTGCCTATAACTCCAGTTCCAGCGGATCTGCCTCCATATTCTAGACTCCATGAACCTTGCACACATGCACAAAACACACAAAGACTCACACACAGGATGGCAGACTTTTTCATTTTCTTATGTAAAAAAATATTATGAATGGTTGGAACGATGGTTAAGAAGGTAAGACACTTAGTACAAAGCCTAGTGACTTGAGACCCACAAGATGGAAGGAAGGAGAGAATTGTGTTCTGGTTGTCTTCTGACTTCCCTGTGTGCACAATGGTAGAAATATCTCTACGCACAACACACACAAAATAATGGAAAAGAAATGGATTTTTAGTTTTGAAACCTAATTCTGGGTCTATACTCCCAAATAACTGAAAACAGAGACTTAAAAAGCTACTTGCATCTAACTGGGCGTGGTGGCACATGACTGCCACTCCAGCACTTGGGAGGCAGAAGCAGGAGGATCTCTGTAAGTTGAAGGTGGGTCTAATATATACAGTGTGTTCAAGGATAGCCAGGGCTACATAGAGAGAGTCTGTCTCAAAACAAAAAGATAAAAACTTACAAACCAACATCCATAGCAGCACTAGTCACGGCAGCCCACAGATGGCAGGAACCAGTGTTTATCCATAAATGAACAGACAAAAGCCAGGGTAGGCATACAGTGGAATGTATTATTTGGCCTCAACAACGTGGATGAAGAGTTGAGACACTATACTGGAGGAAGACGCTGTTCATGAGTTCACTGGTTGCATAGGCATGAGTCCCTGACTTTGACTTCCAGAAGCAAAATTTAAAACAACAGCAACAAAACCAAAAACCAAACAAACAAGATAACCCAGCTAGCTGAACGCAGTGGATTATATAAGTAATCCCAGTGCCAGGAATGCAAACTGCAGGCCAATGAGAGAACTTGTCCCCAAAAATAATGTAGGCAAAGTCTTAAGAGGGACAGCCAGCACTGTTCTCTGGCTTCCACATGCATATGCACACATGTGCACATATTCAGATACACAGGTGCACCTGTACAAGCACAAACGTTCACATAAAACAATCGAAGGCAACAACTAGGCTTAATCCAGAAGCCAAATCACACCAGAATGAACAAGCCATAAGTACTGCTGCTGATGTGAGCTTTGTAGGATAGACCTTCCAAGCTGCAGAGTCCTCTGACCTCAGATCTTATAGGGACAGGAAAACAAGGTGCAAAAACCGTAGCATGCTTGGTAGCCAGCACTTCGATAGTGGGGGAGAGAATCAGCAGGTGGTGAAAGAATTCACCTTCTAGAACAGAAGAGGAAGAATTATTTATTGAGTGGGCAGCTGAGAGGGCAGGAGCCTGGCCAGTGATCAGAATAAGCCTGCAGTGCAGGGCAATGGACATGGTGGGGCTCTGTTTGGGGGAAGTACCTTTACTAGAGTTTCTCTGCATGCAGTCTCATGGCATGCAATTCATGCCATGGGAAGGAGGGCATTCCACCTTAGCCAAGCAGAGTTCTGGGAGGTTAGCATGAGCCACTGTGCCCCTTCATTTCCAGTTATACCATTTCTGCCATGCAAATCAGGGCAGGCCATGCAAAATACAAAACAGGGTCATGCAAATGAGAGTACTCCTGGCTGATGTAAGCTCCATGGGTATGTCCACTCATCTGAAAGCCACACCCATGTTTCTCTGACCTTCCTAGGAAGAGGACCTTCTAGCAGCCAGAGAGATGGGCATCCAGCAGCTTCCTGTATGCACAAAGAGCATCCAAGAAAGTTACTAAGCCACATCTGTGAAATAAGCAAGCTCAGGGGCTCTCTGTAGCTCATCTTCTACTAGGTCACTATAAGATTCCTGTGTCTGGCTTACTTACTATACAACTAAACCAAGTTACTCCAAAGCAGTGGTTCTCAACGTGACTGAACAACTCTTTCCCAGGGATCCCCTTAAGACCATATGCATATCACATATTCATATTTTATTCATAATAGTATCAAAATTACAGTTATGAAGTAGCCACAAAAATAATTTTATGGTCGGTGTCACCACAACATAAAAAACTATAGTAAGGGTCACAGCCTTAGGAATATTGAAAATCATTATTCTAAAGGAAAGCTAGAATGACTTAAGCCAATCAAATAAATAAATACACTAGTGGACCCTGAGTTAGAACAACAACAGCACCAAGAGCAGAGAGAGGTAGGAAGCTCCATGCCCAGCCACCTTCGTACCCTGCACTGAATATGCCTCCTATACAGTAAAGCATATACCTGGACTTTGTCTCTGCTTCCTGGGGTGAGAGAGACTCCAGCCCTTGGAACTTCTTGACTAAAAAAAGTCTTTGTGACTCATGAGCTTCTTGAATCGCAGATCTAAGTGTACTAAAGGGTGACATGACTAAAGGGGCTGGTCACCAGAAAGAGCAGCCACATGACCATGAGAACATGACCATAAGCCAGGCAACGGTGGGGAGAGGAAGCTGTAAGTTGCAACAGGACACTTTAACGATGCCCCAGGAAAGATTTAGGACACTGTGTTCGATGGTGCATCTGGTAGGAGACCATGAAGATAAGACAGGAAGGTGACACTCCCTAATTCCACAAGAACAGAGCAGAGGAACTGAGTTTGTGACCCTCCAAGATGTTATCCTATGTGTCTCTTTTTTGACTTAACATTCTTTATAATTAAATTAATAGCAATCAAGCTGGGGACATGCTTCAGTGGGTCAAATGTTTTACTTTAAAATCACTCAAGTCCCTAGAACCCACTTGAAGTTGGACACAGCAACACTCTTACTGCTTTCATGTGCCCTAAGATGGCAGGCAAAGTGAGGGGAGTCCTCCAGAAATGGGGCCTAGCTAGCCTGGCATATGCATTGGAGAACAAGAGACTCTGTCTCAAGGATAGTTGGTTCAAAGGTAAAGACTGGCTCCCAGGATTATCCGCTGACCTTCACAACCACGCCATAGTGTGCACAAGCCCACATGCACTTAAACGTATATATATTATGCATGCTCTTGGGAACTCGGGATTTGTAGTCCATTGGTCTGACCAGAAATCTTTTCCCTCTTAGTAACAAGAGCTAAAATGTTGGGAAATGTCTGTGGTACTTAAATTCAATTGTCAATGTGATGAGATTTAGGATTAAAAGAAAGATGTGTCTTCATTAAAGATAGCCTTTGGGTGTGACTGTGGGGGACGGTACTGGTTAGGTTATGGGCAACAGCATTCCCTAGGCTAAGAGCCTGAACTGAATAAACAGAATAAAGTGCATTGAGTACCAGCATTTTGTTTCCTGGGTATGGATAAAATGTCACCATCTGCCTCAAATTCCTGCTGCTGTACCTGGATGGACTGGACCTTCAAACTGCGAGCCAAGATAAACACTTCCTCAGTCGCTTTTTTTTTTTTTTCATGATATTTTTAACTTGATAGCAGAAATATCAATATCTTTTCTCACAGATAGGTACAGAACACTCTATAAATAAAATTGTCACAATTCCAATGGAGGAATACCACCCAGGTCTTACAAAAGGTATAGAGAAGCAAAAGGACCTACCCAAGGTAATACTGTAAAGGTGACAAAATTCAAAAGGTTTTCTGTCTCCTATGGTGGTGGACAGGCTGTGAATTCTGGCCGTGCACCCACAGGCCCCGATCTCCCCGAATTCCAGCTCCACCCTACATCTGCTCACCATTCCCAATGTGACCACACACTGTTGTGTCCCTGAGGAAGAATGTCTATGTCGTGATGATAAAATTACCCTGCTCGAACTAACCGCTCAGGAAAATAAATTCTGGGAACACGGCACCGGGGGAGGCCAACTGTTTCTCTGAAAATCTTTTCCAACAAAAATATAAATTAACAACAGGATGTAAAAGGAAGTGACAAATTTCACTGCAGTGAGCGCGCAGGTCCTGGGCCAGCCCTTCTCTCTGCACTGACACCTCACTCACTGCATGGGGAACCTCTCCATAGCTGACTTGTCTCCACACATCAATTCTTCTTCTTATTTAAACCCCAAAGCTTCCTGCACTCCTTTGCGTTTATTACACCAGTATCATAGTTCTGTGTTTTTGCTGTGTTAAGTGTAGCAATTAAGGCCTCAGACAGTCAAGGTGGTAATTTTTCAAATAAAAATTATATGCTTGAACCTAGGGCTGTGACTCTGTTGGTAGAGTGCTCACCCAGTGTGTACAAAACTCTGCATTGTATCATCTGAACCACCGGAAACCATCTCCACCTACCTACCTAGAGAGATTCAAGGCCAGCCTGGCCTATGAAGTGAGACCCTATCTCACAAAATAAGAAGAAGCTCACTCATAAATCATCTTTTGTTCTTAAAAGCCGTTCAAGAAGGCTATTATCTAAGTAATTTTAAAAATTAAGTAAATTATCTTCTAGGAACTACAATACCATTTGCTAAGCATTTCACTCATGACATATTTTAATGACACATTAAAATCCTTCAGGGCTGGCAAGATGGCTCAGCAAGTCTCAAGCCTGACCACGGGAGTTCGATCACACATGGAGGAAGGAGAGCCCTAACTCCTGCAAGAATACCTTTGACTTCCATGCACATACCTTAGTAGGCAGGTGCCCACACACATAAAACACTTAAAATGTAATTTAAAAATGAGGCCTCGACTGGTCACAAGGAAACACAGAAGGGGAAAGCCTCCAGTTCTACACCTTTGCCTTTAAACTCGCAGATTCTGCTTCTTTTGCAAGTCTGTATTTAAACATAAGGCAGGGCTGTCTCCTTAGCCTGGGATTTGCAATGTAAGCTGGACTGTGTATCTATATCAGTGAGCCCCAGGGATCAGCCTGTCTCAGCTTCCTTAGCACCTGACTCTTTTTAAAAGATTTATTTTTATTTTAATATCTATATTTGATTTTTAATATGCCTTTGAGTATCTTTTCATGTTTAATATGTATATTAATGTGTCTTTCTGAGCGTTATGTACCCATAAATGCAGTTGCTGACAGAGGCCAAAAGAGGATGTCAGGTCCCCTGGACCTGGGGTTATGGATGGTTGTGAGCTGCTAGATCTGAGTAGGGGAACCAAGCTCGGGTCCTCTACAAGAACAGTAAGCATTCCTAAGCTCGTAAGCACAGAGCCATCTCTCCAGCCCCACACCAGCTGCTTCTCCTGCACCCCATGTAGTTTCTGGGGCTGGAACTTAGACCCTCATGCTTGCAAAGCAGGTACGTTGTAACTAAGTCATCTTCCCAACCTGGATGTCCAATCTTTTGACACTGTAATATGTTGTTATCTGCAAATACATCAGGCTTTACGAATACCTATCCTGGGTTACATGTGACCATAGGCTGAAGGGAGGACAGGCCAGTGAGTGTCATCTGGTCCCATTATGATTACATGGCAGGGAGATGTGGTTTGTTGCATCTGAATAACATCCCCAAATCACATTCTATCACATACTCACTAGTCTAGGAGAATATCTCAATTCAAAGTCTGAAACATGGCTATGGCATCCACTGAATGCAAACAGCTTTCACACCATCCCAAAGTCAGAGCATCATCAGATGAACCCCTAAAGCCAGGACTCTGTGTTACCTAAGGGTACCTAGAAAGACAGCTACTCATAGCAGCAATGACTGAGCACTTAGACTAAAACACACTGTCTCCTTCAGAAGGGCACATGATCACTGGCTTCATTCAGAACTGCCCTAAAACCGTTACACACGCACACCTCCAATCTCATTCTGACTCCCAGGTCTCTCTGAACTAAGAGCAAAGAAAGGCTTTGATCTGTGTTCTGTTCATTTCTATGGGGCAAGAACGGGCATCGTTATAAGGATATTACTGCCATCTCTTTTCTATCAAGTCCAGTTACCTCTACTGCCTCTCAATGTGGGGTCCCTCCCAGGACAGCCAGGGCCCCTCCACTTAGTGCTATCTACTTTTAAAGATCCAGAGTCTCACTCAATTCAAAAGTTCCTATATCTTTTTTTTAATCCAAATATGATTTATGACACTGGGCCAGTTCATCAAAGCCACTCAAGGCTATTGATAGCCAGCATGACACTGGCCTTCACTGGTCTTCAACTTTGCATTTTCTTTCCAAATTCCCATTGTTTCTTAGAGAATAAAAATGTCTCCACTAGGCCTGGTTTGATAGCTAGTTTTCAAATACAGCCCAGGACCACTTGATTGGGGGTGTTTCCTTCAGTGGAATGAGGCGTCCTATATCAAATAGCAGTCATGACATTTGATCTAGGCAGTTTGTCAATTGAGGAGTTTCACTCATCTGACTCTAGGCTGTGTCAAGCTAACAGTTAAAGAAAACTAGAACAGCCCATTTCAAAGCATGAGATGGATGCTGTCTGAGGAATAACACCCAAATTGTCCCTGGCCCCCACAATCAGTTTCGCAACACACACACACACACACACACACACACACACACACACACACAAGATGGGGTCTAGATGGAGATCTTCACATAACTCAGGATTTGCCCTCAAAGAAGATTCAAGGTATGTCATCTTAGGTATACAACAATTTCTCGGGCTGGAGAGATGGCTCAGTGGTTAAGAGCACTGACTGCTCTTCTAGAGGTCCTGAGTTCAATTCCTAGCAACCACATGGTGGCTCACAACCATCTGTAATGGGTTCCGATACCCTCTTCTGGTCTGTCTGAAAACAGCTACAGTGTACTCATATACATAAAATAAATAAATCTTTAAAAAAAACAACAACAACAAAAAACGATTTTTCCCCCTCTCCCTTTCGGCATCCTGACCATGAGGTGAGTAGGCTTTTCTCATAACCTGCTGCCATGGTACACTGTCTCCCCATAGGCCAAACCATCAGGGCCGACCAACCATGAGTGAATGCCTCTAAAACTGTCCAAATAAGTCTTCTCCTCATTAGCAGGTGCATCACAGGCATATCTGACATTGACAAATTGCTGTCACCCTATGTCAGCAGAGACAGGACTTGGTAACATGGTGGAGGAAGAGGGTTGAGTCAGTCTGCCAATTCAAGGGAGGCCAACTATATTCCTAGTCGGGGCTATCCATGTGTGGAAAGGCCATGTGCCACATCTACCGAAGGCTATTTAAAGGATGATAAGAAATGTAAAGGCATCCATGGTGTGGATTTCAAGTTGTAAATGTCAGTGACGGCCGAGTCTGCTGCTTATGGATCTCCTCCAACACCGAGCTGACAACAGCCCAAACCAGCGGCTCTGGGGGAGGCTGACAGACAGCTGCTCTTTCAGTAGTCTTGTTTGGTAGAGCCAGGAGGGCCCTTAAAAGGTGACTAACTATGGCATGCCAAAGTTGGAGGAAGGGTGTGTATGACAACTTTAGGTGGTAGAAAGACACATGCCAGGAGTCCTACATGACGCCAACACACCGCCTGTTTCACGAAGGCTGTCAAACCCACACAGTGGTAGAAAAGAGATCAAGAGGGATGTATGGAGACTGCCAGAAAAAAACCACAGTATACAGAATACAAAACAGACAAGGTTTCATGTAGCTCAGGCTGTCTTCAAACTCACAAAGTAACTGAGAATCACTTTGAACTTGTAGTGGAGGGCAGAGACAATATGCCTTCCCCAAGGCCAGCCTGCTGCTGAGAGCTGCCATCCTTGGCAACCCCTGGAGAACACTGCCTACCAGATACCAATAAACCAGCTTCCTGGAGAACGAACCCTGCAGAGAGCTTGCTCAGTTGCCCAGTTCCTGCAATGACTCTCATTCTCATTAAAAGCAGGTTGTGGGCATTCAGCAAGCTTGCTGTATTTCACAGACAAAAAAGAAAATTAAAAATTCCATGTCCTTAGAGATTCAAAACGCCTTTGAGTTTCCAAAGGAGACTGTTTCCTATTCCCCTGAATTCTCCCAGAGGGACAAACTCTCAAGGTGACAGCTAGAGAGAAACCACAGATAAAAGTCACATGGTCACATGACTTTTCAGTGCTAACTTTAATGCTGTTATTCACAGTAAGTCATTCTGAGGGCAAAGCCTGGGTGGTTTTGGTACTATGATGTGGTTAGAGTCTGAGTGTGTTCTAAGACCCACATACATAAAAGAAATAAGAATTAGAAACGTTTAATGTTGCATTGTGTTGACCCTGACACTCAAAATCTCAGCCTTTGAGGCCTACATGCTTACTCCAAGTTTACCAAGGTAACGCTCAGCTCAGGGGGGGCGTATGAGGCACCACAGGGGATCCAGACACTTGAAAGACATACTCAGCAATCTGTTTTCTCTACAAAATAGACACAATATGGGGGAGGGGCAAGGAAATGAACTCCTTCAGCAAGGATTCCTCACATACCCAGAGATCAGAGTGAAGGGACTCTAGCCAGCCCCATCATGGCAAACACAGCTCTGGCATGTCCTGCCCTTCTTCCCCAATTCCCTCTGCCTTGTTTTTAATTAAATGTCATTAAAAAGCCATTAGATCACATACCTACAGCTAGCCACCGAGGCCTATTCCCTTATTTGGCCACTTCCTCCTCCTGAGGCTGACTACCAAGGTCCAGCTATCAAAGTATTGTAGTCCAGCAATCGAAAGCCCCCTTTGGTTCAACTAATTAACATGCCCAATTAAAATTAAACACCTCACCCTAACATGGGGCCTACCCCTTTTTTACCTTTGTACGCCTCCATTTTCCTGTGGGCCACATCTGTTTCCTCTTTATCCAGAGGCAGCCCTTTGTCCCACTCAAGAACAAATATCCCTGCCCCTTTCCTCTTGTTCCCCTTCTCCTCTGTCCCCATCTCCTGTCTGTGTCTCTTATTCCCTGCCCTCTGTCCTTCTGAGGGAAATAAATACCCTTTGTGCTGAGAACTTCATCTGGGGATCCAGAGTTGATACCAACCACTTTACACGGAGACTATTCGCCCATTCTGTGTATGTGTGTTTGTGTTTGATGTATGTACATGTGTGTGTACTTCTTTTTGAGACAGGATTTCATGTAGCTTAGACTAGCCTCAAAACCTATTTATGGCCAAAAATGACTGAACTTCTGATCTGCCTACCTCCCCCTTCTGAGTGCTGGACTTACAGGCACACTATAACTCTACATATGGTTTTATACAATGCAAGGGATGAAACCCGAGGCTCTGTGAATGCCAGGTAAGCACTCCACTAACTTGGCTACATCCCAATGCAGTGTCTGTAAATACCGATATTTCTAAGATAAGATCTGACTCAAATTCTTGGTCCTCTCTCTACTGTGACCTCTTTGTTCAGGCAGGATGCATATGTGCTGACACAGTACTTACATGGTCTAACAGACCCTCCTCCAAAGTCCACTTCCGGGTAGGAGTCACTCCTGAAAGAAAAAAGACAAAGACAGCTTTAAGTTCCCTGTTGAAGGTCAGGAGGCATCATGTAGAGAGGCTGTCAAAGAGCTTGTCCAACCTCTGTTTCTGAGTTTTGGAACTCAGAAGCCTAAGAGGGAGAAGTTTTCTTCCTCAAAGGCACTAAAACACACAGGTTAGGCCACAGCTCAGCAGGCAAAAAATGTTCCTCAAAAGTATGAGGACACACCCTTCATCTAGAACCCATGGGCAAAGCCAGGAGTGGTGGTGGGCACTTCTAATCCCAGCTATGGCAAAGATGGAGACAGGCATATCCCCAGGGCTTGCTAGATGGCCAACCCAGCCTTATAGGTAAAGTTCCAGGCCAATAAAAGACTCCGGTTCAAAAAGAAAAAAAAAAAAAAAAGCAGCCGTTGCCTGAGTTGGCCAGAAACAAAGCTACTCTTAGTTAAGAAAGGAAGTCTTAACCTTAACTAAGACCTTGTCTCAGCAGGCACTAAAGCCTTTGACCAACTCCAACCAGTCCACACTAACCCATTAACACACATGGTTCTAAAAACACAATGAAACAAGTTCACAATGGCTCTGTTACAAAGTGAGAGGAGTTGGCTAGAGGACAGAAAGTCAACCCAATCCCAAGCCTGTCCCTTCAAATTATGCCCCTACAACACATTACTTGTAACTGCTTCACCTTGAAGCATTAAAAATGTCCTTTTTAGAGGCTAGAGAGATGGCTCAGTGATTAAGGCTGCTCTTCCAGTGGACCACCCACATTTGGCAGCTCACACCCACCCCTAACTCCAGCTCAGGGTGACCTGACACCCTCCTGTGGTCTCCTCAGGAACTGCAGTCACCTGCACAAACCCACACATAGGCATACACACATATATAATTTTTAAACGAAAGAAAGAATTCCATCTTAGAAACATGTCTAGTAATACTGTGTGCTTCTGGTCTGGCTGAAATTGTTAGGGAGGCTTTGGAGGCTGTAGCTCAGCAAAGCGCATACAAGAAGCTCTACACTTGACATTAGATTCCCAGCACTGCAGGCAATGGAACTGGCGGTGTGAGCCTATAAACTCAGCACCAACCTGGGCTACATGAGACCTGAATACCCCCCACCTACCTACCCAAATCAGGTGGGAGAATGAAAACATGACTCAAACACACTCCCCCCCAAGTGTCTGTCTGTCTGTACCTCTGTCTGTCTGTCTCTCTGTCTCTGTTTCTCTCTGTTTCTCTGTCTCTGTCTCTGTCTCTCTCTCTCTCTCTCTCTCACACACACACACACACACACACACACACACACCAACCAACCAAAACAAAAAAGAAAACTGGTTCTGCTAGCCGAGAGATGTCTCCTCCAAGAATTATTAAACAGCCAAAGCTTCTCTAGGAGGGAAGGAAGAGAAATGATCAGAGCTCACTCCTCACACACATGCTCAAACCAACTGGTTAAGTCTTCCAAACCTAATCAACTCATCCTTGTGCTTAGAGACTTCATGGAAAAGTGTGCTATAAAATAGGTTGGCTACTTTTTTATCCACGAGGGGGGGAGAGGGGACAATTTACTCTTTCTAAAAGCTGTGGCATAGGACAATTTACAGTGTCAACATCTTAATCCCTGTGAGCGAGATGTAAACAGTATCAGAGTGGTGTGGGGTGAAACCTCAATTGTTTCACATCCACTATCTCTAGGAAGCAGTCAGGACTCAGTAAATGCTTACTGATGGGTGGGGCTGAATCCACACCAAGGACTGTGTGGACCCTTTTCAGGTGAGCCTCTATCTGAGACAGCTCCGAGTGAGGTGACGGAAGGAATTCTGAGAAAAAATTACACCAAAGAACAAAGCTACTAATTCTCATGACTCTAGTTAGATGGAGATGCTGGGGATGTGTGGGGAGGTGAGGTACTATTTATGTGAGTATGTACACATGTCCCTGAGCATACAGAGAGGGGCTCAGCGTAAAGTCTCCTCAATTTCTCTCCACATTACTTTTTAAAGATTTACTTATTTTTATTTCATGTATGTGAGTGTTTTTGTGTGTGGTGTATATATATTTTATATGTATATATGTCACATGCATGCCTGGTGCCAGATAAGGCCAAAAGAGGGTACAAGAGGCCCTGAAACTGGAGTTACAGATGGTTGTAAGCCTCTATATAGGTGCTAAAAATCAAACCAGGGTCCTCTGTGAGAGCAGCAAATGATCTTAACCACTGAGCCTTCTCTCCAGCCTCTGCCTTACTTTTTTGAAATAGGGTTTCTCATGAAACTAGGAGCTCACCAACTTGGCTAGGCTGGCCAGCCAGTGAACTCCATGGATCTTCCTGTCTCTGTCTCCCCAGTGATAGGGTGACAGATGCATGCCCCTGCACCTGGCTTTTTATATGGGTGCTGGGGATCCAAACATGGATTCCCATGTTTAAGCAGCAAGCTCTTTATGGGCTGAGCCATTTCCCCAGTAGCCTCAAGTAATTAAATTTTCTAGAGAAAATTCATCATAATGTTATCACATCATCAAAATTATGTCACATGAGCAAGACCTATAGGTCAACTATGAACTACACCAATGGTAAACTGTCACATTCAAAGAACTGTGAGTGACATGGACACTTCTAATTGGTTTTTGATTATATGTATGTGTGTGTGTATGTGCACTACATGCATGCTGGTACCACTGGAGGCCAGAAGAGGGCGTCAGATCCCCCAAATCATATGAGTGCTGGGATCCAAACCCATGTCCTCAACAAGAGCTGTACGTGCTGTTAACCACTGAGCCATCTACACCCCAGACAACATTTTTTAAACCTTCACTCCCCCAAGAGCTTTCAAGCCTTGACTACTTTTCTAAAGCAACAACCAGATAGTTAAAAAGTACCTTAAATATCCCAACAAGTTACTTCCCAAATCATGAAAGGAACACTAGCTCTGGGCATTGGCAAAATTTGCGGTCAGTGAGAAGAGCTTTGTGCATGAAAGGTGCTGAGCTAAGTTAACGGACCTAGATCTTCCTCTTAGTTACAGCTAAACTATGAAAGCATTAACAGAGGTCATGGGAGCAGGATTTCATCATGAAAGAAGAGCAGGCTGCATCCTCAGAGGAAGGCAGTGAACATCACAGACAAGACTGAAATCACATGTTTAAGCAAAACGTATCTCTTTTGTTTTCCACTTTGCATAGAGCCATTGCCACCCAGGAAGTGATGTGCTCCACAGCAACACTCTATGGTGAGTCTGCACCAGGGTTTCTTGTCCCTTCCCAGCCTTCACCCAGAGTAGCTCAAAGGTGCACCATGATGAGCCAAACAAAGCACCTGAGACCCCAACATGCTGGGGACTGTGCCCTGTCCACTTTCATATCCCAGGTCCTTTCTACACTATATCCAGGACTATCTATCTATACCATCTCAGGCCTGAATACACATCCCCAAGCCCATCCACACTGTCCCCAGGGCCATCTGCACCATCTCCCAGCCTACCTATTTCATTCTCAGGACTAACTATATATACCCATCCCCATTCAGGATCTGATGGCTCAGGAAGATGGAAGTTGGTTCTAGACTCCTAGGTCTCTCTTCCTCTAACCCTTCATGTGTTTTGGGTCTGTACTGCCAAGTGAATGTCCTCTCAGGGTTTACCCTCAGGCAGCTTTTGCATTTATTCCCTATAGGGGATGTCCCTCACATCCCAGTCAGATATAACACAGCACAGGCTCCCCACTTCCACCTCAACAGCAAGGACAGGGATGGCTAACTAGAACCACCAAAGCTGCCATGTATGTTCATTTAGTAGTTACAGGGAGTCTGTGGCTCTAGCTAAAGTACCTTCATGCCTATAAAGGTCATGGAGAGTAAGTTACAGACATGAATGAGCTGTAAGGCACGTGATCATCCTCTTCAAGAATCAAGTGGTCATTGAATCGATGTTGAATGGAAAAGCTAAAGTCATTACAAGAGAAATTCTGTCTAATCACATAGGGTAAGAATTGTCTTGTGTTTGGTTGTGTATAAAGGTATATGTATATGTATAAAGGTGTATGTATCTTTATATGCACACATGCACATGTGTGTGTGTGTACAGTGTGTATATGTATGTGCACATGCTTGCAGAAGCCTGAGAAAAACTTGATTTTCTCATTCCTCAGTATCCTGTCAACCTCAGGTTTGTGAGAGGATCTATTCTCTCTCGCTGTCCAAACACACCAAGTAGGATTGGCTGGCTGGCTACCCTGCAAGCTCCAAAGATTCGCCTGTCTCCATCTCCTAGCAGTGGCTTACATGTGTGTACCACCAAACCAGGCTAGAGTAGTCTTCACCATCAGAATATATAGGATAACTTAAGGTTTTTATTTAACTTCAAATTCGATAACATCTTCCCATTTCAATGAGGTTTTTGTACAAGTCTCCATAGAATCTGTCTCAGAATATGGCAGAATTGAAATCTGGGCCCAAGAACAGCTCCAACTCCCACAATCTCTGTAAGAACAGCATGGTGACTGTGCAGTTCTGTCTTCTTACATCTAGGACATAGATCATCACACTTCCTGATTAAGAGGTCAAAGTTGCCTGAGCTGAAACTTGGGACGTGGCTTCCAACGTCATGGAGTCTTTGAGCCTTCTTCAGATATGGGCAATTATTATGGCCATGGCTGCTGCTGCTTTAGTGGAATAATAAATTCATAAAACCATAAACAAGTAGTTCTCAGAACAGTGCCTCAGCCTACCAAGGTTACACGCATATTTCCCCAGGCCCTGCAGGTTATCTATATTTACAGTCACCTTTAACGTTTATTACACCATCAAACACCAGATCCTCCATACAAAGCTTGAACACACACCTCAAATGAGACACTGAATTTTTATTTTCCTTAAATTTTACTATAAAAGGCACTAAGAAATTAATTTTTTTTTTTGAGACAGGGTCTCCTTATTTAGACCAGGCTGACCTCAGACTCAGAGATATCCCTGGCTCTGTCTCCCAAGTGCTGAGATTAAAGGTGTGTGCTACCATACCTGGCCTAGGAATTAATCTTAAAATTCTGGTTTTGATAAACCGTGCGTGGAGGCGGACATTTGTAATCCTAGTACTCGTGAGGCAGAGTCAAGGAGAATCAGGAAGCCAGCCTGAGCTACATAGCAAGGCCAGCCTGGGCTGTTGGGAGCCGACTTGTAGCAGAAAGCGCCTATCAGCTTTGCATCCATCTCAAGCCATAAACCCTGACGTGAGACTTGTTTTTCAACAGCCTACAACAGCTGATCACACTCTGATATCCCACATATCTTGTTTTGCTGTTTAGTGCCCCCAGCTGCAAGGCGCATGTGGTACCCACGCCTGCAAGGCATGAGGTGCACGTGCTATCCATGCTATAGATACCTGTAAGGTTTATGTCATATCCACACCTGCAAGGCACGTGGCAAAAGCCTATAAATACCCCAGATTTCCCTTCAATAAAAGAGACTTGAGACTTGATCAAAACCTCTGTCTTGTCTCCATTCTTCACGTCTCTTCCCCTTTATCTCTCTCTCTCTCTCTCTCTCTCTCTCTCTCTCTCTCTCTCTCTCTTTCTCTCTCTCGACCCTGACCCCCCAGACCAAAGCATGAGGGTTGGCCCCCAAGCATGGAGCAGAGAGGGCTGCAACACTGGGCCATATGAAATCCCCTCTCATATTAAAACTAAAAAAAATAATAATAAAATAAAATTCTGTTTCCAGAACCATCTCGAACTTTCTGCCTGCTCAACTGTTCTAAAATGTAGTCCTTGAATGGCCACACATGGCGACAGAGGCATCGCTTGAGAAACTGAGGCTGAAACCTCAGACACAGGGCGCTGAGACTGTGCAGTGGGCACAGATTACAGCACAAGTATAGGATGCCCAGCACCCACGTAAGAGCCTGGCATGGCAGCTCAAGCTAGCGCCAGGAGGCGAAGGCCAGGCTGATCCTGAGGCTTGCTGGGCAGCCAGTCCAGCCCACTTGGTGAGCTCTAGGTTCAGTGAGAGACCCTGCCTCAAAACAATATGGTGAAGACCACTTAGGAAGATAACCAGTGTTGACCTATGGTAGTATATAGGTTTATGTTTGCATAAACCTACAAGTCAGGAATCATGGTGGACCCCGGCAATAAGTGATCTGGGGGTATGCCAAAATTTGAGATTCACCACCCACAGCTATTACCGAGAGAGCTGGGCCATGACACTTCAGAGAGGTCTCTTGATTACACAACTCTGGTGTTTTTTCTGCTCCTTAACAACTTGCTATAGGATGATGTCAGCCATTCCTCTCTATTTTTAATTCCTCACGACGAGGCTGCTGCTGATTCACTCAACACCTTATGCTATCACTGAAATAGTAGGAGCCTTCTCTCACGCCCTTAATGGAAGGTGACTGCCGCCTGTTATCCCTAGTGTAACTGCAGGAACACTTTGGTGGCAAAAGCGTGTCCTCTGTCGCCCTCGGTAAAAGCTGAGTGTGGAGTTATAATTATAACTCCCCATTCTTTTCGATGACACGCTCGCCATACTGTATTCTTTGAAACGCAGATTCCCACATGTCAGAGGAGAGAAACAGCGAGCACGGCATCAAGTACGGTTTACTGTAAATAGAGATCAAAACTGCATCTCCCAGGGCAAACCTCCCACGACTGACAAGAAGCAACGTGGCAACAATAGCGAGGCTCCTCTCATTTATCTACAAGACATGTACAGGAATGAAGAAAGTCCAGTTGATTTCATGTCTTCTAGGGGGTCTTTCAGTGACCTTATGACAATGTACTGACTAAGCACCAAAGCAGAAGGAACACAGGGACATGTCCCAAATACCTTCACTATACCTTTAATATATTGGGGTGTTTGTTAATTCGGAGAAGGGACTTGCATACCTGCTGTGAGATCTCGGATGAGTTGTGAATACCAACATGTTATTAATTTCCTTTTGCTTTTTGATTAATTTCACACACTGCACAAGAAAGGAGAGATTAATGATGTCTGGGAGACAAGGTTGGATTCTTGTAACATGCTAAATCAACCTCAAGTGTGAGCAAATAGAGATAGAGGGCCCAGATAAGGAAATAATAAAGGAAATTGCTGTGAAAAATAGCAATACCCAGAAACCTGGGGAGTTTGAACGGGAAGGTCTAGCTACTTCTCTTCCCAGCAGAGATATGAAAACACTGGAATTCTGAAGCCAGAACTACTCAACAATTTCCCAGTGTCAGAAGCCGTCCGTTCATTAACAGACAGTACTGCATGCAGTTCTTAATGTCATAAGAGCCCCGTGACACGGTATTCAGTCCAGTCACATCCTGCCCTTGTCTGAAGTCTCCCTGATGATCATGCTGCGATGTCTAGTTAACTACATGGAAGGAGCAATGCCGACTGCATCAGCAGGGATGAAGAAAAGGAGAATTCAGTGCTTGCTTGATGCACGAGAAGCTTCCACTTGGGAGGGAGAGGCAAGAGAATCAGAGATCCAAGGCACCCTTGGCTCTACACGGAGCATGAGTCCAGTCTGCGCTACCTGAGACCTTGTCAAAGAAGAAGAGAAAAGGAAAGAAACAACAGAAGGAAGGGGGAGAGGAAAAAGAAGGGGGAGGGGAAGGGAAGGGGGAGGGGAAGGGAAGGGGGAGGGGAAGAGGAAGGAAAGGGAATGGAGTGGGGAGAATCCAATCTCACTGTACAAACAAGCTATTTCTAATGTGTTAATAAAACACCTAGAACCTTCTATGTTCCAAGACCCTAGAAGCTTAGTGCAAGTTGCCCAACATAAATATTTTTTTTGAGGTACTACTATTCTCTACATTCAGAAGAAGAAACACAGAAAGCTAACTATCTTGCTAGGGGCCTCCCAGTGTGTTTTTATTTAAAGAAACATTTACCTTATTGTTGTGAATTTGTTCTCAGGATTCATTCATTATAAAGACTCAGACTTACATTGGAAAAAAAGTATAAAAAGCAGAGCAGGTAACTTGCCCAGGGCATGGCCTCCAAGGGCAGGTGGGGCTGCAGGTACTAGGTGTGTCCTTCCCGAACAAGGCAGAAAGCACCACAGGCTCCTCACCTTCACCTGAATCAATCCAGGTCTCAACAACAAGACACTCCCCTGCCACATTGTTTCCCTAGGAATGCCTGACTGAACCACAGATCCTATTTTAGAAGGCCTAAGATTGGCATGGTATTATCTTGAGAAAACTCTCATTTCCCAATTTCAGTTTCAAGAGTCCAAAAGCTCAAGCAAGACCACTGGCTGCCATCTAGGCTGACAGCTCACCACAGAAAGTTCCAGAGGATCAAGCCAGCCCAGAGATACATACAGCAGGACTACACCGAACTGTCTTCTATCTTTAACCGATTCTGGGGAAGAAGGGCTGGAGAGTTAGCTCCAGCCAGTAAAGCACCCACACAAGTATGAGGACCTGAGTTGGAACCCCCCCCCTCCACACACACACACACACACACACCCACACACACACCCCGGACCCAGTGAAAAGCCAGGTGTGGTGGTGCATGCTGTAATCCCAGCATTGCAAGGTAACAGACAGGTTGCTCTCAGGCTGGCAAGCTCCCTGCCAGTGAGAGGCCCTGTCTCCAATAAAACCTAGGTGGATAGACAGTAGATACCAGAGGCTAGGTACATATCAGAGGCTATCTGCTGGCCTCCACATACGCACGTACATACCCACCCCACCTGCCACACATGTATATGAGTTTCTCCTTGAGGGGATATGTAAATGCACCCATTTCTCCCAGAGCCTAATAGGGCCAGCTAGCCCCAGATAAATATTCCCTGCTTTTTCTCCCTAAGCATTCAACTCGATCACCTCCCTCAGATTCCTGCCTCTTCTCAGCAAAGCTCACATTTTCTGATGGACCACAGCCAATGGAGACCCACCATCCTCACACTCGCCTTAACCATCTCCTCCCTGGGAGTTCACTACAGTTCCTCAATGGGCTGAGTTTTCTCCAGACTCACTCCACTTCCTCCCAAGGAGTAGACAGCCAGCCATACAGCCAGACATGTCATTTCACTTTAACAAAGAGGTTTAGATAACACCTCCCCAACTTTAATACAGACAGGCACAAACACTACACACAGACTCACACAGACACTCGCACACCTTTCCATTTCCATAAGGAGGTTTAAATGGCACCTCTCCAACTTTAAGAAAGACAGACACACAAACACACACACACAGATACACACACAGAGACACACACACACAGACACAAACATCCCTTTCCACTTAAATAAAGAGGTTTACGTAGCACCTTTCGAAGGCCAGGTGCTGGCCACTAAGGCCCTCCTGACTCAAGGTCTGCTTAGCTCAGTGATTCTAACATAACTCACTGCCCCTATTGTTTCCACATTATCTCCCCGGCCCCACCCCTCCTCACCCTGTATCCTTGCCAACTCTCCATCTCTGGGACAAGTTCACCTCTCACACTTGGCATGGACTCCATTAAGCAGACTCTCAGCTCCCCGGGAATACATCTTCTGTTTCTCCTGATCTCTGACACAGCATCTTACACAACATTTACCACAGACATTTGCCAACCCACTGAATCTACATGTTTATGATTTTATTTACTATTCTGACAGTGGACATTCAGACCTACCTGTCTAGAGGCCATTCCACTTTAATGAACATTTGCCATATGTTCAACACTTCCAAAGCTTGGTTTAGTCTCTGGCCAAGTATTGGTAATACACCATGCTATCCATTCCACGGGGTGTGAAGAGGTTGGCAAAGTCACTGGTACTGGTACTCACTACGTGCTTCCTGCCCACCAGGAACTCAATAACTTCAGCCCTCCCGCCCCCTTCCTATTTCTAAGCCTCGTTTCATTTCTGTTACTGTGGTAAAATAAAGCAACAGCAGGAAGAAAGAGTTTAAGTCACAACTACCAACTACGGCTTACAGTCTATCACTGTGGGGGGAGTCACGACGGCAGGAGCTTTGAAGCAACTTAGTCACATCCACAGTAGAGAGAAGCAAGAAATGAACGCATGCACTCAGTGCTCAGCTAGCTTTTCTATACTTTTACACAGCTCAGGGCCCAAACCAGGGAATGGTGCTGGGACACAGAGCGCTGCCTGGGTCTGCCCACATTAATTCAGGCTAGCAAGACAATATCCCCAGACATGCCCAAAAGCCAGCCCGATCTAGACAAGACAACTGAGGCCCCCTTCCCCAGGTGATTGTAGGTTCTGTCAAATTGATAATTAGAAATAACCATCATGCCCCATAAGGGGACAATGATGCTTAGCGATGCCACATGGTAGGAAGCTGAGTTCAAATCTCAACCACTCAGCTGCTGTGCAGACGTAAGTCACTCACCGACAGCATCATGTTTGGAGAAATGAGCCACTCTCTGGCCACTTTCTCCCACCAGGATCGGAGACTGCTATGACATCAGCAGACGATATTATCTTGTGGGATGGTACAGGATGTATGATACAGACAGGTGATAATGTCACTGTGAGGGTACGTGTGACATTTCACTATAACTTCATCTGTAAAAGGAAAGGCAGCCTGGACAAGCTTAAATCCTTTGGAAGAGCAGGAAGCACTCTTAATGGCTGAGCCATCTCTCCAAGCCTAAAATCATCACTCTGTTTGCCACTGCCAGGGATTGAACCCAAACCTCGTGCATGCTGCTCACCTGCTCTGTCACTAAGCTATCCCCAGCTGTACCAAAAACACTCTAGTCCTTACTGTCACTAAGCTCCAAACATCCGTATGACACATACTTTACACATGACACCAGAGAAATCTTTCCTGCATGATGCACCACTATTATGGGATTTATTATTTTTTTTTTATATTGTTGAGGGCTCTTTTCAATTATAGATTTTTTTAAAAACCCAAACAATTAAATGAGGAAACAGCGCGTTTCAGGCAGCTCGAAGCAGCCTATAACTCAATTTCTAAGGGTTCTAACATCTTCTTCCTGTCTCCATGCCATGACACTCACGTGTCCCACACCTCATCCAGACACAAGCACATGCACAAATAATAATAATCTTAGAAATATTTTTTAATGGGGTACAGTTTCCTGTCACTCCTTGTTTTGGGACCTTTGCTGATAACTGACAAGGTTGTCCACTGAAATGGGAGGCTGGTGCCTAAGGATCTCTTGAGCCTGGAAGTTGAAGGCCAGCCTGGGCGGTATAGTGAGACTCTCTTGCAAAAGATAAAAAGCAAGAAGAATGGGAGGAGGAGGAGGTATAGGAATGTGGGCTGCATTGCTCCTCTCAGTCCTGTTATGGCCACCATCCAGTTAAATCCTATTTAGTAATGGGTACTAAGTTACCAGCTATATACAGAGGGCTTGATACCTCTTCATTTAATTGTTGATGTTTCTTTTTAATCTCTATCTCCCTCTTGCCTTCACTTCTTCTTCCCTCCCCCCTCTCCATGTGTGCGCCTGTGTGTATATGTGTCTATGTGTGTGTGTGTGTGTGCCTATGTGTATATGTGTGCCTATCTGTGCCTATGTGTGTGTGTGTGTGTGTGTGCCTGTGTGTGTGCCTGTGTGTGTGCACCAGTGTGTGTGCACGAGTGCATCTGCCCATTCTACATCGTTTGTAGAGACAGACCTTTCCAGCAAGAAATACTGTTATAATTTAACTGGATTTTTTTCTCCCATCTATGATTAAAACCATTCTAACAGCCACAACAAAGGCCCAAAGAGTTAAGCAAGGAATTCAAAACAGGGATTTGAAATGGATATTCAGGGGTGTTAAATCTCTTTTGTCAGTTTGGTGGGGGGGATTTAGAATCACTATGGAAACATTCATCTGAGTGTGTCTTTGAGGGTTTTTCCAAAGTAGTTTCACTGAAGGAGAACCCACCCTGAAGATGCGCAGGACCTTCCCCTGTCCTGGGATCTTAGATGGAATAAAAAGGAGACAGTGAGCTGAGTCCCAGCTCTCTGCTTCCTGACTGTGGATACAATGTGACCAGATGCCTCACACTCTTGCTGCCTTTCCTGCCATGACATAAATCTGACCCATGGGCCTAAAGAACCCATGGGTTCTTCTGTTAGGTTGCTTCTGTCAGGTACACTGTCACAGCAACAAAAAAGAAACAATATATCAAAGCAAACTGATCAAATGTAACAGGCCTGTGGAAGAGACCTCTACCACATCACACAGAGTTTTTTCTTCTAGACAGTTTCCCATAGCCCAGGCTGGCCTCAAACTGGGCATGATCTTGAATTTCTGATTCTCCTGCCTCCACCTCCTCCTGAATGCTGAGATGACAGACATTCAACACTAAGCCCAGCTTATGTACTTCTTGGGATGGAACCCAAGCTTGGTAGATGCTAGGCAAGCACTCTGCCAACTGAGCTTGGGCCCCTCAACCCCTGGGCCTCATCAAATCCTTGATAGGAAGAAAACTAAATTCTACTCTATCACACTGATCTGCAAGTTATTAATAACCAAGGGGAGGTCAGAACAAAAATGAATCCTGAGGCTGCTTGTTCCCGGCCCCCAGGGCCCCCAGGCTTCTGACTGCACCCAGGGAGTTCAGGAACCAGGAAAGCCTGGAGACCAGAGGGAGGAATCCCTGACTCAGATCTGCTCACAGGACTGGGAGGGCCAGAGGCCATCATTCATCTGTTAAATGAGTTACCAGGTAACAGTGTACCAAGCAGAAAAATGCATTCACTAGACCATAGCCAGATTACACAAAACTAGAAAATTACCTCACTTCCTTCCTGTTACTCCCAGACCCAGTCCGGCTCCCAGAGCAGGGGCCCAGCAGCCCAGGCAATGAGCCCGGCAAGCAAATGGCTGGGTACAATACGTCCTTCCACTGGCAGGCTGAACAAAATGATGTATGTGGTCCTTCTCTCCAGGGACAGCTGAAGGGGCTTGCTGGACTCCAGGATGGGAGTCTGCGTTTCACTGGAGCCTTGAAGTTGCAAAGGGCTGGAAACCCACTGAGGGTTCCAAATACCCCACCCAGCAAGTGCCCTGTGTCCAAGCTCCTCCTCCTCCAGTTCCACCACCTGCAACTGGCCTCTTCTCTTCCTTGGCCAAGCCTGTCAGGATACTCCCCAGGGTCAAGCATTAAGTCAAAGGACCCTCAGTTTCACCAGAATTAATACCGTGATGCTGCTAGCCACAACAGAACAACCTGGAATTCTGGTTGCTCTGGAACGTGAAAGATGCTTCTGAAGTTCCAGCAAATTTACCAGAACCCGCATCAGTTAATCATTAAGTTACTTACACAGGAAAGAGCGGAAGCAAGGCATCAAAATAACTGTACAAGTGATTGCCAACCCAATGACTGCTGACTGCAGCATGTGTAACACCCCCCCCTTCCCCCACCTCAGCCTCCTTTCCAATCGTCTTTGTGCCCACTATTCTGGGACTAAGGACTAAGAACCTCCCAGAAATCCACAAAATGTTATCAGGTCTGGGACCAGCTGCATCCAGGTCTGCCTTCTAGGTGATTCTAAGTCTTGTCAAATTGACAATATTAACCATCACACATGCGATGGGACAAGAAAGAGCCAACAAGGAAGAGGGTATGAGTGTGAATCCTGTATCCACTGATCCTCAACTCCCACAGCATAAGGTCTTTTCCTCCAAAGGATCATACACAGTTAGCACAGCACTCAGGGCAGGCAGTGAGAAATACAGCTGGCTGCTGTAAGCAAACAGTCCTCTGGTGGCCTTTAAGATGCTGAGTGAGCAGCTTAATCACCCAGCAGTGCCTAGCAGGCAATATAGAAAACCCTTAGGAGACAGGCAGCCATGAATGGAAAACATTATCATTTAAAGAAGGATTAATAACAGGCCAGTGTAGACAGAAGAGACAGCTCAGTAGTTAAGCAGCAGATAGTAGCACTTGCAGCTCTTGCAGAGGACCCAGTTTGGTTCTCAGCATCCAGGTCAGGTAGCTCACAATCACTTGTAAATCCAGTTCCATGGGGGATCTGGTACCCTCTTCTGGCTTCCTCAGGCATCTGCATGCACGAGATGCAAAATTTACTCACACACACATAATTTTAAAAACTTACTGGATGGACTGACAGATGGATAGATGAAGCAAGCCAGGCTGGAAGGAAACTACTCAGGTCCATGGTATGTGTTGGTTGGGGGTGGGGGGTGGGGTATATTTTTTTGAAGTTAGCATCTCCTCCCATGGACACCAGGAACCGGTCCAGAGCACTCACTCCCTCTGTATCTGTCCTGATACATTCAACCTGCCTAAAGTGTGGGGTCACAATAACCAGGATGTAAACCTAGAAGGAAGTTTTATAACTCTGACTTATCCAAGCTGATCAGAAAAGAAACACACGACAATTTCCTGATGATTCCAGTACTTAGCAAGCTGATCCAGGAATCGTTAGCTCCAGGACAATCAGGACAGCTCCAATTTTGAAAAAAGTCTTTTCTCATTTATTTTAGTGTGTGTGTGTGTGTGTGTGTGTGTGTGTGTGTGTGTGTGTGTGTCCCTAGTCCCTATGTGGGTACTGGGGATCAAACCAAGGACCTCAGGCTTGCCGACACATGCCTTCACTCACTGAACCATCTCACCAGCCCCTAAGCTGAACCATAAAAAGGGGAATCATGTTACAGAGAAGCATGTATAGTCCTCCCCAAAGTTTCTTTCTTGAGTTCCTTGGTTGTATATTTGATGGCATCTAGAATAACCTGGGAAACAAACCACTGGGCACATCTATGGCAGTTTCTAGATTAGAGAAAACCCACCTTAACTGTAAGAGGCAGCACCCATGACCTTGCCATGGGACAGCCACCTCAGGCTCCTGCCTCCCACCTCCCCACCATGCTGGACTGTTTTACCTGAACTGTGAGCTGAAAGATACCCTCAGGTTGCATTTGTAGGCATATTGTCACAGTAATGAAGATAATAATACATTCTCTCCTCAGGAGTCATACCCTTGGGCTTCCTTGACTACCCCGCCCCCCCCATCCCCTCCTCTCTGTGCTCAGGCAGCCTTGTTTCCTGCCCTTGTCCTGGGCCTGAGGGCTTTCCCACTGTTGTTAGGCAAGGTGCCTGGGGTGATCCCTCATTCTGGCAGTGCCCTGTAACTATTTCTGCCATTAGTCCCTGCTCAGTTTTGCAGGTAAAATGTGTTACCTGCCAGGAGCTCAGACACTGACTTGCATTATCACAGCTGTGATAAAAATGCATCCCTGTGGGCCTGGAAGCTCATGGGGATGTTTGCAAGCAGCGGTCCTTCTGGTGCCGTGAACACTAGGCTGGAAGAGCCGAGAAGATGGATGCTGTATCTGTGGGGCCTTGAACTCACCTCCAGAGGCAAGCAGATGGTTACAATCACCCCCAGAAGACAAGGGCTCACAGCCGTTCTTCCTCCCGCTACGCACACAACTTTTTTCCTACTTAGCTTTTATTTTGACACCTGCTTACTAATACAAAAACACCCAGGAGCCCAAAGACGGGTCCAAGCTTTTACAGTCCAAGTTGGGTACTGAAAATCATCACCTGGGCCAGTGAAATGACACTTGCCACCAAGCCTGATATCATGAGTTGGAACCCCAGGAACTATGTGGTGAAAGGCGAGAACCAATTCCTAAAAGCTGTCTTCTAGCTTCCCCACGGCATGTGGCATGTGGCACACGTGCCACACACCCCCCACCCACCCACACACACACCTACAGAATAAATAAAATAGCCTTGGATAAACTGAACTGTCCTTAAGGAAATATTTTTTATTACTCTCTGACAAAAATAGATTCAGCCCTGGGTTAGATTCACCCAGATCACCTGACCCCAAAGGTAATCATTCCCCTTCCCTGGTACCAGTCTGCTCTGGTTTGGTTTTGTTTGACTGGTCTCCACCTCAGTGGGTAGTGGGATTATAGTCCTCCACCTGGTATGTGAAGTCCTTGGGATTGAACCCAGGACCTCTTCCATACCAGGTAAGTACTTCACGAACTAGCCTACATCCCAGCCTCCAGAGTACCATTTTTTAAAAGAAGGGCCCAAAGTCTTCAAATTACTCTTGACCTGGGCCTACCTCCACTCAGGATGTAGAGGATCAGATGTTCAAAGGTTAGCCTCGGCTACATAATGAGCATGCCCTGTTGTCAACAATAATAATTAAAAATATTTTAAAGATATAATTGCAATGTGGCAATATGTGTGCCTACTTATTAACACACCAAGTTACAAGATCCAAGAGTGTCTGTTATCCACCACCTGGACTTGGTCATGACGAATACAAAAAGTATTTTGAGATTTCAGCAAAATGTACCATGAGTTATATTTATTGAAGGACAATAATCAAGGTGCTTCCAGACCATGGGCTCCCTGTATCCATGGGAACACATTCACAGATTTATCCAACCGTATTTTCTGGATGGAAAAGTATCCAGAAAAAAAAAAAAAAACCTGCCTTGGGGGACTGGGGATGTAGGGCAATCACAAACACTGGGCTCCAGCTGCAGCACTGTATAAACCATGCGTAAGAGCCCTGAGGGTGTAGACAGGGGGATCAGATGCTCAGGGTCATCTTTGGCTACAGAGCCTTCACTATGTAAAACCCTGGTTCATAGAGAAAAAGAAACTTGTTTGATTTTAGTCCTGAAAATACAGAGGACTTTCTTTTTCTTGTTACATTCCCTAAGCAATATTGTATCAAACGTACTTATACTGTGTTAAGTATTAGAAACAATGGAGAATCCACTTCAGGCACAGGAGGGTATGTGTCGTTACAGAAGGGACTGGAGCGCTCAGATATTAGTGTCCAAATCGGTTTCAGACCTGGTCCCCTGCAAACTGAAGGTGTGCGCATGCCAGTTGGCTTTACAGCCCGTAGCCACAGTTGGAGTTCAGCAGTCAAGTTTACTTCCAGCATTGAAGAAGAAGAGTTGAGGAAGAGGATGGCTTGTGGGACTTATTTGTCAACCAGAGACTTCACTACCAGGTTCAAGACTGGAGGGAGGGGACAAGAGAGGAGGGGAGGGGAGGGAAAGAGAAACTGGTACCTACAACTCCAATCCCATCACATCTTCATTCTCAGCAGGTTATTACTTTTTTTTTTTTTTTAAGTGACTCTTCAGGCATGAAAAATGTACATTTCCTGAAAGCCACACTGCAGCTTTTAATTACAGCGAATATTTTTCCAGTGCCTCTTGCTGTGAAAAGATCCCCGCTTCTTCCACCAAGAAGGTTCACCCGTTTTATCTGCTCGCAGGCATCCATCATAAGTGTGCCGATATCTTAGGGCTGAAAGGGGGGCTTTTTAAACTTTCTAAGGGTTTAATCAATAGGGTCCTTTTCACAGAAGGCTGAGCTGCCTGCAGAGAATATGAATACCTCTTTTCTCTTTATTCTAATTTAAAATGGCAATGCACTTTATATTGCGCAGCTATTACATTGCAGGTACAGCATTAGGCTCTTGTTTTCAATTATTCTGATCTTCACATCCATCATCCCACCTTAATAGTAAAGAGATTCAATGATTAAGAATTTCAAAGAGTCTTATGTTACAAAACCATTCTCTGGGGCAAAAAGAGAAACAAAGGGACAGAAGAGAGAGGGGAGAGGGATGGAGGGATAGAGGAAGGGAGAGAGTAGAGAGAGGAAGGAGGGAGGGAGGGAGGGAGGGAGGGAGGGAGGGAGGGAAGAAGGGAGGGAGGGAGGGAGGGAGGAGGGAGGGCAGGTAGGGTACAAATATTAACATCAATGTTGAAATCCCAATTATAAATGAACACATTGATTTTATTTGTCATTCATTTATTTATTTATTCAGGTGTTCATTTTTGACACATACTTTCAACACACTATGAACTGACCTTGCATCCCCTATCTCCCAACCTCCTCCTTCCGAGTGCTAGGTTTACAGGACTATGCCACCATGGCAGTGTGGTGGTTTGAATGTTCCCCATTCCCTGCCACACACACCACAGGCTCCTATATTTGAATGCTTAGTACCCAGTTGATGATCAGTTGTTGGGAAGGACTAGGTGGCCTTGTTGGAGGAGGTATGTCACTGGGAGTGGGCCCACACCAGGCCCTGTGGTGCTCACGCTCTGTCTGTCTATCCTGTCTGTGTGTGTGTGTGTGTGTGTGTGTGTGTGTGTGTGTGTCTTTCTGTCTCTGTCTCTGTCTCTGTCTCTGTCTCTCTCCCTCCCTCCCTCCTTCCCTCCCTCCCTGCTGCCTGTGGATCAAGATATAAAGCCCTCAGATACTGCTCGGGCCCCATGCCTGTCTACTTTCGCCACGATGCTAATGGAGTAGCTCTGAAACATGAACACGTCCCTCCCTCCACTACTACCTGATCCCCACGCCTAGTCCAAGACGTATTATTTATTTCTTACCCCTGAGCAATCAGTTAGTTCCTTATCAAACTGTGTGCTGGAATAGGAAAGATACACACGCTAATGAGTTGTTTCATTAACAGACACCAGGATATGACTAAGAACAGACTAACCTGCCCTTAAAGCATTGAGACTGGGGGAAGGAACTCAGAAGACAAAGGTTAAGGAGCCAACATCAAGGACACCTTTACAGCCTATGAAGGAGCCTAGGGGAAAGCCTAGGCAAGGCTCTCTGCTCTCAAGTGCACAGGAAGCAATGGCGTAGGGAAGGGATATTTGAAAGGTGACAAAGGTCCTGAGTCACTGAGTCTACTGACGGGAAGGAACTTTTTTTCATGTGTGCTGTTCACACCTTTGGTTTTTTTTCTCCCCACAGCTTTACCAAACTTTCTCTGCTCTACTTTAAAAACTGGAAGTCAGTGGCTAAGCAATGTGTTCAGCAGCACAGAGGACACCAGAGTGAGAACTGGCTCCCACTTACCCCTTTGAGCTTAAGGAGTCAGCAATACACACATTCCTAAACATGTGTGTGTGTGTGTGTGTGTGTGTGTGTGTGTGTGTGTGTGTGTGTGTAATCCTTAGAGGATGATAAAACAAGAATGCACATACAATAAGAGAAAGGGGAGAAGAAAGAAGGCACAGAAGAAGAAAGGAAGGGGAAGAGGGAAAGAGAAAAGAGGGAGGAGGGAGGCAAGAAAGGAAGAAGAAAGGAGGGAAGAGAGGAGGAAGGAACAGCAAGGAGGAGGGGAAGGAGAAAAAGGAAAAGAAGGGAGGGGAAGAAAGAAGAGGGAGGACTGGGAGGAGGGGGAGGAAGAGAAAGAGGGAAAGAGGGAAAGAGGGAAGGGAATGAGGGGAGGAGGGAGAGAAGAAAAGCAAAGAATGGAAAAGGGAGGAGGAAGAAAGGTAGTGAAACAGCAGGAGAGATAGATTCTAAAACTATTGACACCATGCTGACTGTGTAGGGTCCAGAAGGAGTACCTGCAAAAGGCTAAGAATCACTGAAAATCCCAGTCTAGAAGCAGGGGAGTCCATCCCCAGCATAGCAGAAGTCTATGTAGGTAAATAAGACAATCTTCACATAGTAGGTTTGGAAAGAGCCAGAAGCAAAGTAACCCCATGGCTTCTCTCTAAGAGCCTCTTAGTTGCCAACCACAAGACAATACAGAGAGGCATGGTGTCTGTTTAAATAAGCCACTCGACCTGGTCTCCCACCATCAAGAACTGGGACAGCCAGCCTCCCAATCCAATGGCTTTCTAGATGGAGTCTTACATTCCACTGGATAAATATAAGCACAGGCTCCCACCTAGTATATATTAATTTATTTAAAACAAAACACAGACTACTGTCAATTTATGAAATTATATCTTAAGACATTAGTTTTAGTGGGTAATAAATAAAAGCCCCCATACCTTTTTCCTATGTCCAAAAGGGTTATTATGAGTGGCAAGTTTTGGAACCCACTGTCCTTGGACTTAACAATATACTGTGATTTCTTGGAATCCAATGGCTTTGACCTTCACTGTGCCTGAGCCAGATAGCTAGCACACTTCCTGGTTCACTGTCCTGGACTCTACTCCCAGGATTCCTGGGCTGTTCCTCATCCCTAGAGATGCTTTCCATTTTTTCCTGGGGTTCTTCACCTCTACTCCGTCAGGTCCCTGACTGGCCTCTTCATGAATTCCTCCACTGCATCAGGTCTTACCACTATGGTCAAGCACAATGCCCCACCTTTAACGGCCAATCTACCATCTCTTCTGCAGTCAGACACCTCAGCAGTACCAGAGGGGTGGAGTATAGAGGGAAAAGGAGCCCATGGTAGCCATAGAAACACCAGTTACCAGGTTACCTCATGCCCTGGTCTTCAGCGGGTCTTCCAGCTTAGTAACAATTTGGGTTTTTTTTTGCCTTGTCCTCAGCCACCTCCATTTCCCAGCATCTTCGGCCAGCATTTTGGAACTTCATCCACGGACTCAACCAATCTAAGCACAAGGAGTACTTACTCCAAGCACTGAATCTCACCAAACATTCATGCCCATAGACAAGAAAACATCCATCCGGAGTTGGAAGACGATCAGAATGAAGCCACTTAGGTAACAGGAACCAAGCAAGGGAAGAGGTGACCCACTTTGCTCTTGTCTACTTGTGCCTCCTTCAAACGTTTTATTGAAATAAAATTCCTATAGTAATGATTGAATCTTTGAAAGTAGACAGTTCAGGGCTGAGGCACAGCTCCATGTCAGACAGCACTCAGCCAAGCAGCACAGGATCCTGGGTTCAACCCTCAGTGTCATAAAAAAAAAAAAAAGAGTATGTATCAGTGATATACAATATGTTCACCACACTCTACAGCTAACACCTCTAATTTAGCTCAGAAACATTTCTATTACTCTGGAAGAGTTAAGCCGTATTATCAACTGATTAGATTCAGAATTACCAGGCAAACAAAATTCTGGCTGTCTCTGTGAGTTGTTTCCAGAAAGGTTTAACTAAAAAGGAAAGTCTATCCCTGAATGTGAATAGAATTGTCCCATGGACTGCAGTTCAGGACTGAGTTAAAAGGAAAAAGTGAGCCAACCACCTGTATTCATCTCTCCTTCCAGTCTGCAGATCAATGAAACCAGCTGCCTTATGCTCCTGCAGCCCTGGCTTTCCCCACAATGGAGTGTCCCCTCAAACTGTAAGCCATTTGGTCACCATAACAGGAAACTTAATTAATACACCGCCCAAAGAAAACTTGGGCCATTAAAAAGTCCCTGTTACCTACCCTCCTGCCCTTGGGAAAGAGGAATTTGCTTCCTGTCTCCGTGGACTCACCTCTTTGGGTACTTCCTGCCATGTTCTGCTGCTTGGTTGGTGTGCCTGTCTATCTGCCTGAGAGCATGTCTCTGTCTCTGTCTCTGTCTCTGTCTCTGTCTCTGTCTCTGTCCCTGTCCCTCTCCCTCTCCCTCTCCCTCTCCCTCTCCCTCTCCCTCTCCCTGTCTCTCTCCCTCTCCCTCTCCCTGTCTCTCTCCCTCTCCTCCCTCTCCCTCTCCTCCCTCTCCCTCTTCCTCTCCTCCCTCTCCCTCTCCCTCTCTCCCTCTCCTCTCTCTCTCTTTCTCTCTCTCTCTCTTTCTCTCTCTTTCTCTCTCTCTCTCTCTCTCTCTCTCTCTCTCTCTCTCTCTCTCTGTCACACACACACACACACACACACACACACACACACACACTCACACACATTTTTGGTTCACTGTCCATATATGTCCATGAGACCCCTAGGCTCTTTCCTGCCTCTAGCCCACTCCCTAAACTGCGCTTATTTTAGCCCTGTGAAAACGCTGTCATCTTCAAAAGAAAAAAGTTTATATTTCCTTTGATTCTTCCTCCTAATGCCAACAACACCTTCCTTCCTTTGCAGCCTTTGATTCTACAAATATGTCTTCTATATGACACAGCTGTACCACTTCTGGGTATTTCCCCAGAAGACTCCCAGCCAAGACATCACAGAGACCCTCACACATCAGTGTGTCCTGTAGTACTATGCACAGTATCTAAGTTATGATATCAACCTAGGAGTCTAACGACAGAAGAACAGATATAAAAAATATGTGGTTTGTACACATAATGGAATTTTCACCCAAAAAGAAGAGCAAAGTTGATGGAAAAATAGATACACCTGGAGGCAATATTAAGCAAGTTTCAAAAAGACAAAATATACTATGCTTTTTTTTCCTTTGTGGTTCCTGAATTTTATAGGCACAAAATACATATATAGGACCTGGAAGTAAGAGAAAACTAAAATAATAATAATATTATTAATAATAATAACAATCATAATAATCAGTAAAACTCTCTCCTGTGTCCCTAGTCAAATGATGTGGGTAACCTTAACCAATCTGTGACTTGGCCTCTGTACCTCTCTCCTGCTTGTTTTGTAACAGGGATCAGAATAGTCATTTATCTTATAGCACTTCCATGAAAAACAGGTGAGTAACCTAGGTTCCTAACATGTTCATGAGTGTCAAGCATGCTGGAAATGTTCAAAACTATTATCACATGGTTAGAATTATATCTCACAAACCCCTTGGTCCTGCTTGCTTGGGCAGCCCCAGACCTCTCTGGACACTGACACTGCTTGGTGTCTCAATTTGTAAGTATAAGACTTTTTCAAAACACCAACACTTCCTTAATAAAACCTTTCCAAGGAGTACTGTATGCCCTTTGAGCTCTGATTGCACCTGATACTGGAAGACCACATAGGATTGTGGGAGCTGATAAAAGGGCACTCCTAGGATGATTTGAATATAGAATGCCCAAATTTTCCCATCCCATTACAGGTCCCCACAAATGCTCCTCAACACCACTGCAACAGTCTTCTTTAAATCTTACTTCTGCCCTGCCCCCTTTTAACCCTCTGACCAGAATAGCTATCAGAAATCCAAATCTAGGTAGAATGCATACCCAGCATGCATGAAGTTCTGAGTTTCAATCCCCAGTACCAAGTAAATCAGGCATGGTGATGTCATCCCATCCTTGGGAAGTGGAAGATGGGAAGTCTGAAGTTCAAGGTCATCCACAGATTGGAGACTACATAGTGAGTTCAAGGCCATCTGGGCCACCTAAGACCCAGTTCACATTTGTTTTGTTTTATTTTTGTTGGTACTGGGGCCTTGCATGTGCTAGGCAAATACTTTACCACTGAGATAGACTTCCAGCCCAAGTTCCAGTTTGAATTAAGAAAGTTAAGTAAGACAGTATGGGAAGAACAACACTGGAGACTGGCCTCTGGCCTCCAGGTGCACTTGCACATATGCACATACACACACACACAGAGAGAGAGAGAGAGAGAGAGAGAGAGAGAGAGAGAGAGAGAGAGAGAGAGAGCGCATAGTGCAGCCTCAGACAGTTTAGCAGTCTAGTAATAAAGACAGAAAAACTTGTGACCACCACCCACCACCCACAACTGCACGGGCTCCGACAGTTGACGTTCTGGCTCACCTTCCCGCTCCTTGGCAAATCTGGGACAAAAATACTTCTCCTCTTGCCTTAGTTTTGGCATCTATGAAACTAGAAGAGCTGCACCTCCTTTTGACTTTTAATTGCTCTTGATTGGCAGCTAGCAGTCAAAGTCAATGTAAAGGGAGTGTATTCTAGGCCAGCATGGCCCAGCTGCTTTGGAGTCATCTCATCTTCTGCTCCCAGATTCAGGAGACTGTTTATCATGGACTCTGCCCTGGCTGTGAGTCGGGTGCCCAGGCACAAAAGCCCCTCTGTAAATGTTTAGAGATTCCGCCCCCCAGGCTTCCTTGGTTGGCATCCAAGACTTTCAAAGCAAGAAGTCATACTGGTATCATGTGGCCCAATTTGCCCACTGTGGCAGAAGAGATTGAGGCTCACAGGACCTCAGTGATACAGAACACAGAAGCCCAGGGGGTCATCTGATGTCTCACTTAAGTCTTAAGACCCAACCAAGACAGCCCTGGGTTATCCACGGCCACACAGATGTTTGTGGTTTCCAGTGTCCCCTGGTCACAGCTACTGCAAGCCACCACTCAACCCTTTTCTGTCATTTCTACTTCCGCCCCTCCTGTATCCCCATTTTCTTTACTCTCTGTCTTTTGATTGGTGGCTGCCATGTTTCCAGAGAAAAGATGGCCCTTCCCAAAGAGGCCCAAAGCTGGCTGTGCTCTACCTGGAACCAGTTTCACAGAGCAGGGGTGATCCTGGAGCTCCCCAGAGCCCTCTCAGAGTCTTTCATAAGACAGGACTTCTCTATGACCAGAAGTTGTATTCTGCATACTTTGGGGTTCAGTATTTTGTGTTCTCTAAGAGTACTCAGGTTCAAAAGGCCAAGCAGTAGCCCTCAATCAAAGTCAAAGGCCAAAGGTCCACACAGCTCATCTGTCCCTGTCCACCTGCTTGCTCTAAGTTCCCAGCAGGGGCATTTTAGTTTCCCTTCTGTCCCAGCACCAGATGTTCAGTTATAGGTGTCAATCCAGTGGGAAGTTTTAACAGACTACTGTTCTTAAACCTCTGCTTCCATGTATCCACTGACTTAGAACCTAACACTAGGTAGGGATCAACTCCATTCTTGGATACCATACAATGCTGGGTTTTGTTTTGAATTTTTATCTTACTTTTTATAAGGTAAAGCTCCAGATTATGGGGGTGGGGGTGGGCATTCCCATTCAAGCCAGCCTGTGAAGTAAATTCACCGCACTGGTCCTAAGGGGACAGTTTAGTGGTTAAAACACCTGCCAAACACACATGAGGATTTGGGTCTGGATCAGCAGTACTGACATAAAGCCTGGTGCTATGGTGTGAGACTGTGATCCCAGCTCCTGTGACAGGACGGAAGGCAGAGGACAGAAGAATCCCTGAAGGCTCATGAGACAGCTGTCCTGGAGAATGGAGTAGCGAATGAGAAAGGACGTATCACAAGCAAGGTCAAAGGTCAAAGGAGAGAGCTGACTGATTTCCCATTGGTTACCTCACTTTCAGGAGCATACCTGCCTTTACACTCATGAACACATATAAGATTTTTTAAAAAATCATCACTCTCTAGTCAATGAATTTGCTGAATTTCTTGCTTTCTCAAGCCAATGATGGCTGGGTGTGTAGAGCTCATGACAGAAGTGAGCTTCTCAATGAAAGGAGCTTAGATATACCTCACCTGAAACAGTAATGGGGAGACGAGGAAGGAAGTTCAGTCAGGAAATTTCTTGTCGTGCAAGTACAAAGATCTGAGTTGGAGGCTCAGAGTCCACATTAAAAGAAACCAGAGCTGATGGCATGTGCCTGCAATCCCAGGACTAGGGAGGTAGAGACAGGAGGACCCCTGGGCTCAATGGTCAGACTAGCTTACTGGGTGAGCTCTGGGTTCAGTGAGTAAACTTGTCCTACAAGAACGAACTGGATGGTGTCTGAGGAGCAGTGACCAAGGTTGGCCTCTGAATCCCAAAGGTGTGCACACCTGCACAATACCTGCACCTACAAACACAAATGAATATGCATACACACACAGAAAATGGGACTCAAGGGGACTTGCAAGCACATACATGAACCTGTCAATCAACAAAAGAATCCTCCCATCTCTTAACAACGGAGACAGTTACTTAACAGATACACCTGCTAAATACACACATGTTCTCTTTATATCTGACATAAGTGGTAAAAATAATTTAATAATAACAACAACAATAATAATAATTGACCATTCCTTCCAGAAGGGATCTTATACTCAATGAGAATTTCATTGGTAGCTAAATCCACAGGACAATGAAGGGGAAATATGTGACTATTCAATCCCAATCTTTAGCATAACATCTTCTGAAATAATGAAAAACTGGAGCAGGGGATGTGGCTCAGTTGGTAGAGTGTTTGCCCCCGCATGCAGAGTCCTGGGTTTAGTCTTCAACACTGTATAAATCAGGCATGGCGGTGCAAGATTGTTAATTGCAGCCCTCAGGAGGTAGAAGCAGGAGGATCAGGAGCTCAAAGTCATCCTTGGTTACACAGTGAGTTCAAGGCTAGCCTGAACAATATGAGACCAGAGAGCAAGGAGAGCGCAAGATGGCACAAGCTTAATAACCTGAGTTATTAAGTTATCAGTACCAGGATCCAACTCTCAAGAGTTATTCTTGGACCTCCATATGCATACCACAGCACTCAGTCATAAAGAAAAATTTTAAGAAGAAAACCTACTATTGCTATAACCATTAAATATGGCTGCTTGGGATATCAGTGTTAAGTACACAAAGATCATTCCTTACCAAACTCTAACTATCAGCTTAGAAGATAAAGAGGAAAAGACGCTGATGGCACAGCAATGGCTGTGTCTAAAGGACAGCAAATAACACTGAGGTATTCTCAGTTGTGGCAAAGTCACTTCCTACTGAGAGAAGTTTCTAGAACAGCTCAGGAAGATCTCCTGTGGCAAAGTCACTGCAAAGAGAAGTTTCTAGATGACACACTCCTAGAAATCCACTTACAGTGAAAACCAAGCACCTCAAAGGCTGGACTCAGTTGGTGGCTAGCCAGCAACCAGGAGGAAACATTTCCTTGGAGCTCTGTATGGACCTCCACACAAGCCCTCGTTTGTGGAGTATGGTTCCCTCCTAAGCCTTGTGGTTAAAAGGAAAACGTTCGTCATAGTTATTTGTGAAATATATGTCTTGGGCAGCAGGGTATGTATTTTTTTAATTCTATAACAATTTTATAATGTATATAATGCATTTTTATCTCCTTCAATGAAGTACTTCATAAAGGTGTGTGTGTAAATGTCAATGTCTGTGTGTGTGTGTGTGTGTGTGTGTGTGTGTGTGTGTGTGCGCATGCACGCTAATTACATTAATGTTAAGACAAAGGATGTGGGAAGCAGAGGTTAACCTGAATTTAGGGATTTATCCCACACAAAGTCTGATTATTCCTCACTGAAAATTCAGAAGCAGACAGTCACAATTCTGTTTAGGAGTCAGAAAACCTACATGTTTTCATTTTGAAATCACCATGTATCTTGTGCATGTTGTTAGAGCCTGGCAGGAGAAATGTTCTGGCTAACTTCCTCCTCACATGATGGAACCGTCAGCCTGGGTTCCGTTCAACTCCTTGAGCAAGTGAAAAAGAAAATTAGCAAGTGCAACTGAGCTCACACCCACTCTAGACCCTTGCCCAATAGCTGTGAGTAGGACTGAGAGGGCCAAGTCCCAGTGACAAGGCACAGCAGGCTGGGCAGTGTCCATACCCATACAATTCTCTATGATCTCTACAGCAGGCCTGCTGATGAACTTAAAAGTAGACTGACCCCCTCAAGTAGAGGATTTTTTTTTTTTTTTTTTTTGGTAGAGTCTCAAGGTCCTTGAACTCTCTATGTAGCTGAGGATAACACAAATCTCCTGATCCTATTGCCTCCACCTCCTGAATGCCGAGATTATGGGTGTGTGCAATGTTCTAGTTAGCTTTAATTGTGAGCATGGCAGTACCTAAACTCATCTGAGAAAGGAGTCTCAAATGAGGGATTGCCAAGACCTGAGTGATCTGTGGACATGTCTCTGGGGAACCATCATGGTTGTTAATTGATATAGGAGGGCCCAGTTCACTATGGGTGGCACCATTCCCTAGGCAGGAAGTCTTAGGCCATAAGAAAGCCAGCCAAGCATAGGCCTAAGCAAGTCAGCCAGCAAAGATCCTCTATGGTTTTGGCTTCAATTTCCTGCTTGACCTCTCGCCATGACTTCTCTCAATAATGAACTGTGACTTTTAGGATAAAATAAACCCTTTCTTCCCCTAAGTTGCTGTTGGTTATTGTGTGTTACTGCAAAAAATGGGAACTAGAACAGCCAGCACTGCCCAGAGTATACAGTGCTGGGGATCAAGTCCCTCTGCTCTGCACGCATGCTGGGCAAGTACTCTAGCAACTGAGTTATATCCCCAGCCCCCACAGAAGAACCTTTCAAAACAAAAAGAAATCTATAGGATGCAAGAGTAAATCAATTTCACTCAGTTACTAAAATATTTTTCATCTCTCTTTTTTTTTCTTCTCCAGTATTTGGGATCTAATCCAGAGCCTCACACATGCCAGGGAAGCACTCTACCAATTGAGCTGTATTCCCCAGCTAAAATATGCTTTTAATTGTGATAAAGAGGTACACATGCTTGTTTATTAACACATCAAGTCACACTGTCGAGCAGCAGGCTCAACAGGACTATCACTCAGAGCGGAGAGGAGTCTTGATACACTAAGATAGCTGCTTACTTACTGAAAATGTTGGCTATCTGCTGCTGACAAAGTTGCAAATAGCACTTAACACTACTGCAGTTTTGCAGGCCAGTGTACAAAGAGTGAAGGAGTCAGGTTGTAGCTGGGGCTCAGCTGTCGAAAGCACTCACCTAGCAAGCGCAAACTAGGCCCTGGGGTTCTATCCCAGCACCTGTCCTGGCAGTGCATGCGGTTATCCTGGCATTTCTGTTGAGTAAAAGTATCAGAAGTTTAAGGCCATCCTTAACTACATAGGGAAGAGGCAAGCCTGGGCTATAAGAGACCTTGTCTCAAAAAGCAAAACCAAAAGTGAAGGAATCGCTAAATTCTAGTCTGAGGTTGGTGAACATGAAGATGGAACATTCTCCCACATGGTCTCCCTGGGGCCTTGCAGAATGGTCGGCAGCAGTTCACTTTCAACCCACGTGACCATCTGACTCTCAGACCTGCTTTGCCTGCTCCCAAGGCTCTGTGTGCTAGAAGCTTGGTTGCTGGTACAGTGGTGGGGAGGTATGGAATCTTTACACCAAGGTCTAGCTGGAGATACGAGAGTCATGGAGGCTCCATCTTCAGGGAAGATGAATAATGCTGTGCCTCAGGAGTTGGTTAGGTCTCACAGAACTGGGATGGTTCCCACAGGATGGACTGGTGTGAATTTGGCTTTCTTGTAACAGGGTTTTTTTTTTGGGGGGGGGGGGTTGTTTGCTTATTTGTTTTAGGTTTGTTTGTTTGTTTTTCTATGTACTGATATAGCCCAGACTGGCTATGAACTTGGTATTTAGCCTTAACAATGTTCAAGAGAGAGACTAGGGAACTAGCTCCAAAGGTAAAATGACCAAAGTTTAGTTCTAAAGCCCCTGTGAAGGACCAAGTGTGAAGGTCCATATTGTAATCCCAGGACTCTGTGATAAGATAGGATGCAGAGACAGGAAAATCGCCCAGGAGGTCTCAGGCTAGCTCCCCTTGAATAAGCAGCGAGGTGGAAAGAAGAAAGGCCCTGCTTTAAGAGTAGGAATGAGACTCTCTGACCTAAAAACACAAACCATACACACTCTTGCATACACACACACACACACACACACACACACACACACACACAATTTAAGAAATAAAATACTGAAGCAGACTTCCTCTAATGTCCAAGACTCTCACCACCCCTCTCCTCTCAGCTATTCATGCCATAGTTTAAGCTTGTTTTCTTCTGACTCCAATCTCACCAATAAGTAGACAGGTCAGTGGCCATACTTTACCTGGCATTTCAAATTCTAAGAAGCTGTCTAGGCCAGGCCATTCTGAAGTCCCTTCTGTCTCAGCTCCTGGCCATCCATCCCATCACCATGGGATGTAAATAACAGAATCATCTTGAAAATTACAGGCACCAAAGAAATGTGGCCTTTAGGGGCCCAATTACGTCTGAATGGAGATTGTTACCCCCTCCCAAAAAAATAACATTTTAACTGCCAAAGCTCCTGATTAATGTCTCCAGATGGTACTATGCACTGCAACAATAGCACCTCCCTTAGAAACACAGCTGCCAGAGAGGTACTCTAAAGAGAAGCCAGGGTCACAGTTTCTCAAACTCTTCCCCTAATGGACTCCACCACATCACACCACACACACTCACACACACACACACACACACACAGAGAGAGAGAGAGAGAGAGAGAGAGAGAGAGAGAGAGAGAGAGAGAGAGAGAGAGAGAGAAGAGAAGAGACAAGACGAGAAGAAGAGAGGAGGGCGCTTGGCTGGAACCTAATGACCAACACTTGAACAGAACTGTGTCCTTTTTAATTCGGATTTATCTCCACTAGAAAACCTCATTTAAATGAAAAGGGGGAAGCCTAGAGCTTATGGTAGTTACATAATGAAACACTCTTGGAAATAATTGAGAGTTCCCCAGCAAGCCTAACAAATAGGAAGTAGATACATTAACTGTTGGGTCTAAGTACACGGAAGGGAGGTAGCCTGAAGGATGGGTTCTCATATCTGCCCAATGTGGATGCTGTTCTTTGCTGAACAGTTATCGGGAGAACTCGTAGTCACTTGAGCAGTGTTCCGTACTTCTACGGGTTATGAATCATCTGAGAGTCTGGTATTTTTCTCTTTTAAGGGCCTAAAGCAAACAGTTCAGGCCTTGCAGATCAGTTCAACTCCATCAGGTTGCCGACCTCCTCCACTGCCGGGTAAAATCAGCCAGACAGAACACATGGGAGAGACCATGGTGTGATCAATATTACTAAAACCCTGTATTAACAACAACAAAACTTTGCTAACAAAACAGATAGCACATAAACAAATAAAAGAAGCTACATTCCCCCAAAAAAAATTTTTAACAAAATGGGCAGTATGTGGAATCAGCAGGCTTGGCCATTTTCCAGTAAAACAGTATTAACAAAATGACCAGCACATCAACAAACGTGTGCAGTCATTTTCCAATAAAACCCTTGTAGGGTTGGAGTAAAGGCTTAGCAGTTAGGAGGGTATATTGCTCTTCCACAGGATCTGGATTTGGTTCCCAGTACCAACAAGGGGTGGGTAACAACAGCCTATAACTCCAGGGAGCTCAACAACTTCTTCTAGCCTCTAAGGCACCTGCATGCACATGGTATGAGTCAAACATGCAGGCACACACATACACACATAAATAGAGATAAATAACTCTTTAAAAATATTTTATTAACAAAATGAGCAGCTGGTGGTAGTATGCTGATCCCTGATGTCTTCAGGTTTTACTGCTGTGAACAGACATCATGACCTAGGCAAGTCTTATAAAGGACAACATCTAATTGGGGCCGGCTTACAGGTTCAGAGGTTCAGTCCATTATCATCAAGGCAGGAACATGGCAGCATCCAGACAAGCATAGTACAGGAGGAGCTGAGAGTTCTACATCTTCATCTGAAGGCTGCTAGCAGAATACTGGCTTCTAGGCAGCTAGGATGAGGGTCTTAAAGCCCACACCCACAGTGACACACCTACTCCAACAAGGCCACATCTCCTAATAGTGCCACCCCCTGGTCAAAGCATATTCAAACCACCACAGCTGACTAGTTTTTATTTTAAGCCAATCAAACTGAACATGATAGGCAGGTCAACACTGATTATTGGTGGTAAAGGCAAGTATCATCCATCAAACCTGGACTTGCTGGTGCCAGTGTGATTCCGAGGCTGTAAACTCCTGCCTGTAGATCTTTAAGTGAGAGGCTACTGTATATCAGTAGATAATAATAAGTTTGAGGATGGTAAATGCGTGCTTCTTTGGGAAACTGTTTAGCATTTAAAGCATTGCATTGTCTTGGTCTTGTTGAGTGGTGGGAATGGGCAGATAAAATGAGAAGTTCTTGGACGTGAACCGGGCCTGTAAATTAATTACGGGGTTCCGAGACTTATAGAAGTAGCTCAGTTGGTAGAGTACTTGCCTAGTGTGCACCAAGCATGGGGTCCCATTCCCCAGCACCTCAAAAACTGAGTACAGTGGCTGGCACATATCCACAATCCCAGCACTGGGGTGACAGAGACAGGAGAATCACAAGTTCAAGGTCATCACTGACAACAAACCTAGTTTGAGGTCAGCCCCCAGAGACTATGTAAGATTTTGTCTCAGCAAATATGTACTGGCTGCCAAGCTGCTTAGCAGGGAAACAATCTCGCCATACAAGCACTATGAACTCTGTTCAATCCTGGGATCCCATGTGAAAGGCCAGAAACGGTAGCCTGAATCTGTAAGCCCAGCACTCCAGTTGCAGATGGAAACCAACTGCAAGCTCCTAGGCCAGCAGTAGACAGCACAGACAGAAACAAGAAACCTTGTCTGAACATGACAGCAGTAGAGTACTGACTCCCCACAAATTCTCTGACCTCCACACATACACCAACACACACACAAAATACACATGAGATCACATGCACAATATACACATAGGCACATACCTATATACTAATACACACTAATACATTTAAAAATAAATAAGAGGTTGGAGAGTGGCTCAGCAGAGGAACCACCCTGGACAGCTCATAAACACTCTCTTCTGGACATCATGGGCACAAACGCACAACAGGGACACACAATTAAAAATAAATATAAGTTCTTAAAAGGTAGTATAATGTTAAAGGGGGAAGACATTCGGGGAGACATTCTTAGACCTAAAGAGCAATCAGAGCTGGTTGGTGGTGGCGCACGCCTTTAATCCCAGCACTTGGGAGGCAGAGACAGGCGGATTTCTGAGTTCGAGGCCAGCCTGGTCTACAGAGTAAGTTCCAGGACAGCCAGAACACAGAGAAACCCTGTCTCAAAAACCAAAAAAAAAAAAAAAAAAGAGCAATCAGAATAGAATATAAATCAGGTATAAGTAATACACAATGATCTTCCAAGGACACAAAACTCAGTCCCTCTGCCATCTAAGTATCTATTATGATGAGTCCATCAACTGCTACAGAGGCAACCCCCCTGGAACTCAATGACTAGAACCACATGGTATTTGCAAGTATGTACAGACAGGCAGGGAAGTTCTGGTAACCCAGGCCAGGCTGAACTGACTTAAGTGATACATCAGGCAATCGTGAGAAATGTGAGGGTCAGAAGAAGGCTGGTTGGTCCAGGGGGAATAAAGCATATCCTGGTTCACCCCATGGGGCTAGCCTGGGCATGTTTCTCATCTTTGCACCAGGGCTCTGAGACAGCAAACTGAGTTATAAACAAAGCAACCAGAAAGACACAGGTGCTATTAAAAGTTGCTTATACATGGGATTTAGCAGCATCCTGCTGACCACAGCAAGCCACACCGCACCACCCATCAAAGAACGGAAGCTACCAGGAGGCCGCTGACGTAGAGCCATTAGCACAACCCAGTTACTACAGGCAATATGTGTTTTCATAAAGGAGGAGAGATTTTTACATGATCTCAAGGTTTTCCATGGCGAGTTCTCATTTGCATGACCATTTGTAAGAAAGAAAAGCAAAAGTGATTAAGAACACAGACTTTGGTGCCCCTGCTCTGTAACTCGTGACTAGGTGACCTCAGACACACATCTTCAGAATCTCTGTTTTCTTAATGACAGCGCTCTGTGCCATTGCATAACGAGAAACATGCACACGTTTTTTTTTGTTTGTTTTTTTTTTTTTCTTGGCTCCGTCTGCGGCCCAGAAGAATGCAAACTGTATTTAGATAGCAATGTTTGCTGGAGGAGAGTGGGATACACCTGCTTCAAAAGACAGGGAAGGCCAGTGAGTGGCTCGCTAGGCAAAGCCACTGATTGAGGGGCTAAAACTCACTGACCTGAGTTTTAGCCCCTAGTCCAACATATTTAAAAAGCCAGACATGGTGATGCATGTCAGGAATCCCTCCTAGCACTCCTAGGTAAGCAAGCACAGGAGGCCAAGACAGTAGAATCTCTGAGACAGTCACAGGCCATCTAGCCTAGAATCCACAACAGGGAAAAAACAATGGGGGAGCCCTTGCTCAGCAAGTGAAAGGAGAGAATACTCTCAAATGTATGTCCACATACATGCCATGATACACCTACACTCCCACACATCATACACTCATGCATACAATAAATTTATATATATATATACATATATATACATATGTTTGTATATATACATACACACACACACAAACAAGGAAACAGGTAAGTTTCCTGTACTGGCAAAATGGAGAATAGTTCTTTTCCAAAGTGTTTAGAGGACCCTAGTTAGAAAAAAACAAATGGCCCCTGAGGATACTCAGTTTCTCAGCCCTGGACCCTGTGTTGTACTACCTCACAGCGAGAGGCAGGTATGAAAACATCAGGATCTCAATGAGGATGATATGGATGATACTGTGGCCTGAAGCCAGGGGTCTGAAAAGCAGGCAAAGCAGCAGAGGAAAGGATCCAGTTCTCGTACCTGGTACTGGAGGTCAAGGCACAAGCCTCTGGATGCCGACAGCCTCTGCAAGCTGCACACGGTGAGGATGTGGATTCTGTCCTAAGCTTCCAGAAGAAATGGGGACCTTGATCTTAGCAGTGAGATCATTGTGCTGAGAGTAAAGGTGAATATTGTTTCACGATAAAGGGTTTGTTGTTATCACAGTGGCACAGGAAAGAAGGCAGGGACCTTCTAACAGTTCCACTTGAAGGCTGACAACAGAGAAACAGGAAAGTCTCTTAAAGTTACTGGACTGGAAAGACTTTCTAGAACTTGGAGCACACTAACCAGGCATAGACCTCACTTCGATTCCCTAGAACCTACTCGGAAAAAAAAAAAAAATCATTAGACCTACTCGGAAAAAAAAAAAAATCATTATGGTGTGCACCTGCAATCCAGTGCTGGGAAGGAGAGTGGAAGATTCCTGGGGCGGGTGGGGCAGCCCCAGGTGAGCTCCACATTCAGTGAGAGACATTGTCTCAAAAATAAGGTGATAGGAGACAGCCTTTCCTGTGTGTGCTTAAGCAAGAGTGTACATAAGCATGTGCGCACACACACACACATACACGCACTGGAGCATGAACACACACACACACAGGAGCATGAACACACACACACACACACACACGCAAAGATGGAAAACCATATAGGATTCTGGTTAAAGAGAAAGATGAAAAAAGACAGTCTGGCTGAAACAGCAACTCATCCATTTAACTGAGAGCCACTCCACACCTGAGGTCAGCACTTCATCCCTACCAACCTTATGTTTTATTCAGATAATATGACAATATGGTGATTACCTCATGTGGTGTGTGGAGAGAGACAGAGACAGAGACAGAGAGAGAGATGCATACCCACATATGCACAGTACCAATCTGCTGCTTTCCACGAGCCTAGGAATTATACTCTCTATAAAATGTCTACGATTTCCCCAGTTGAATGCTGGGGAGATGGCCCAGTTGGTAAAGTAGTTCCTTTGCAAGCATGAGGACTCAAGTCTGACCCCCAGCATCCAGGTAAAAATCTGTGTGCAGTGACATGTGCCTGTAATAAGCCCAGCACTGGGGAAGTGGAGACAGCCAGCCTATCTGGCCTACTTACATGCTTCGTATCAGAGAGAGAGAGACTATCTTAAAGCAAATAACCATAACATGATGGCTCCACATCCAACACATGAACATGTACCACACATGCAGACGTGCATGCTGTTTATATGTACACACACACACAAAGTTCAGACTGATGAGGAACTCCAAACTCTAAAAAATGCACAAAGATAAAATAAACCTCAAAATAAGCCACACACTTAAGCATGTTCCCACACATTGCTTAAAGAAGCTATCCGGGACACATAGATCCCAGCCAGGCACACATACTAGAGCCACCAAATAAACACAGGAGGAGGTGACTGAGGCATCAAGTGACAGATCAGAAAGGGGCCCACCCATGTGGGGACAGCAGCCCGGCTGCTGGGGCCTAGCCTTCAGGCATGAGGTGCACTCAGCAGCCACACTGGCTTGTCTTGTGACTCCAGCGTGCAGCTCTGCCCCAGAAACAGAGCTTCTACTATACGTATAAGGTATAAGCACTCCCCGCCCCTTTTAGACTATTTGAACAGAAAACTTTGGTAAAGTCAAGTGCGGTAGCAATTTCATCGTCTGGAAGGGAGAGGCAGAGGGATTGCCACACATTCCAGGCCAACCTGTCTTACGTAGTGAATTCCAGAACAGCTAGGGTTGTAGAGTGGGACCTCAGAGAACTAAGCAAGGGTTCGAGATGTAAGTCAATCAATAGAGTGCTTGCTTAGCATGCACTAGCCCTGGGTTTGATCCCCAGACTGCATAAACCAGGTCTGATGGTACAAGCCTGTGATTCCAGCACTTTAGAGGTAGAAGGAAGGAGGATCAGATGTTCAGGGTCAAATCTTGGCTACAGAGCAAGTTCGAGACCAGAATGGGCTACATGAGACACTGTCTCAAAAAAAAAAAAAAGGCTAGTGTCCTAGTTACCACCCACTGTCAACCAGACACAGCCCAAAGACACCTGACAACTGACAAAGGAGTCTCAATTGAGAGATTAGCCTCATCAGATTGGCCTGTAGCCAAGTGTGACTCCTGAATGATATGAAAGGGCCCAGGGCCACTGCCAGTGCCCTCCCTAGGCCAGTGGGCCTAGGCTGAATCAGGGAAGGAAAGAGCCAGTGGACAAGCAGGGCTCCTCCCGCATGGATCTTGCTTCCAGGTTCCTCCCTGATTCCCCTCAATGTTGGATTGTGATCTGGTAGTGGAAGGCAAATGAATCCTTTCCTCTCAAGTTGCTCTTGGTCAGACTGTTTCATCCCAGCACCAGAAAGCAAACTAGAACATCTGGGAAAAAATGTCTGCCCTGGCAGAAGTTCTTAAACATCAGAATTGCAAAACTAGAGAAGATGATGATAGTTAGCCAAAAGAAATACACTTACGTGAACAAAATAACACGCAGTGAACGCTACCCACTGAACAGGGTCGCCTTCAAACCTGCAAAGGAGCAGGGACTCAAATCAAACACAGGGAAAGGGGAACCATGTGGAGATACTGGAACTTCAACAGACGAAGGCAATCCAGGTGGAAGGATACCACTGCTTATACAAGCCTGGGACACCTCCTGATATATGTGACTGACAGAGGGAACAGAGGAAAGCCCGCCTTCCTCTCCATACCCCCTCCAAATGCTGCCCCTCCTAGCTCCAGGCAAGGGAACTAGGGAAATCACTCAAGGGGAAGGGTGCTTGCTCTGGGGGTATGGGGACCCCAGTTTTCATTGCCAGCACTCACACAAAATAAAGCTGTAAATGGCTGAGCCTGCCTATATCCCAGCACTGAGGAATAGAGACAGGAAGCCCAAGGACCGAGAAGTCACCAACCACCTTATCTAGCTGGCTAAAAGGATGCGATTTTAGTGAAGGACCCTTTGTCAAGGCTATGCAGTGGGAAGCAATAATAGAAGACACCTGAAGTCCTGTGATAGCTTCTCACACACACACACCCCACACATACCACAGACCATACCACACACATACACACTGCACAGAACCACACATATATCACACACATATTCACACACATCACACACATATACACACACATCACACTCATCACATACCACACATACACACACACACACCACACACACACACACACACACATACCACAGACCATACCACACACACACTACACAGAACCACACATATATCACACAAATATTCACACACATCACACATATATACACACACATCACACTCATCACACACCACACACACACACCCCACACACATACCACAGACCATACCACACACACACTGCACAGAACCACACATATATCACACACATATTCACACACATCACACACATATACACACACATCACACTCATCACATACCACACATACACACACACACACCACACACACACACACATACCACAGACCATACCACACACACACTGCACAGAACCACACATATATCACACACATATTCACACACATCACACACATATATACACACATCACACTCATCACACACCACACATACACACACACACACACCACACACATACCACAGACCATACCACACACATACACACTGCACAGAACCACACATATATCACACACATATTCACACACATCACACACATATACACACACATCACACTCATCACATACCACACATACACACACACACATACCACACATACACACACACATACACACTGCACAGAACCACACATATATATCACACACATTCACACACATCACACACATATACACACACACACGCAACTATAGATGACAGAATGGGAGAACAAGGCAAAGAAAAGCACTATATAAAGCACTGAAGAGAAATAGGAAAAATGGAAAGATTTTGATGAGCACAAAAACCCACATCTTCCCTCAACAAGACACAGGAGAAGGAAAACAGTCATTTAGAAAACTCTTGGTCTCAGCATGAACAGTAGTAAATAAAAAAAAAAAAAATCAGAGCTGAAAATAACAGATTTGTTGTTGTTGTTGTTGTTGTTGTTGTTGTTGTTGTTGTTTTAAAGAAAAAGAAGCTCCAAGGGGAGTCACATGAGACCATGGCATCCATTAAACACGGTAGGTTTCTTGGAGACACAGGAAGGAAACAGACTGTAGTTTGGTTCATGGAGAGGTCTGCGCCTACCCACACCCAAGGCTGCTTGCTCTGCCACACCACTACAGACTTCCGTGAGCCTGTTCAGCTTCTCTTTTCTGGATCTTAACATCACATGCAAAGAACAGCTCCACTAGAAGACAGTAGATGTCTAGAAACAGGGTGTGTGTGGTGTGTGTGTGTATGGTGTGTATGTGCTTAGCGTGTGTGCATTTTTACATTTATAAATGTGCATGGGGATTTACAATCTCTGGTATCATTCCTCAGGTACCATCTACTCTTTAGTTTTTTGAGACAGGGTCTCTCACTGACTTGGAATTTGTCTAGAAGGGCTAAACTGGTTGACCAGTGAGCCCCAGGTACCCTGTCTCTACCTCCCCAGAAATTATAAGCACACACCACTAAAGTTGACTTTTCTTTATGTTTGTTTGTTTCAGTGGCTCAGGAGATCAGTTCTTTATGCTTGTAGGATAAGTGCTAGCTGAACGTCACCCAGCCCCTAGCATCCTTCTAAACATCCGGGCAAGTGGTGATGATAATACCTTAGTTCTTAGGTAAGCACTGCACTGTCTACTAAAGGGGGCTTGTACACAAGAAAAAAAAAAAAACTTAAATGTTCCTCAATCATTTTTACTCAGTGAGAGAATTTTATTGGGTTTTTTTTTTAATCTACACTTCCTTTGCAGATAAAATTGGATAACCTTAGGACCAGACAACCTTTGGAACTCATTTACTCCCTCTTCTATCCCAATGTAATAGTCAAGGTCCAAGCGGGGCCTGGTGGTGCACTCCTACAATCTCAGCAATTAAGAGGCTGAGATTGGAGAGTCTCAAGGTTGAGACTGGTGCGAGCTACATAGGAGGCCCTCCTTCTAAATAAACAGAAGCAGCGGAAGTCCAGCCAGGTGCATGCTGTACACTGGAAGGCCCAGCCACTCTCCTAGCTGAGGCAGGCAGACCATTGGAGTTCAAGAGTTCAAGGCCAGCTTGGGTATTAAAGTAAGACCCCCCCTTCATCTCAAATCAACAAAAGCTGAAGCTCAAAGAGGTTTGTGGGCTGACTGTGTACCTTACTGGCATCTGTCTTTGTATCTGAGAATGTGCATGTGTGCCTGTGTCCATGGGTATTCGTATGTATGTATGTATGTATGTATGTACACACGCAGGTGTTTGTGAATGTAGAGGTCATAGGTTGACATTGGGTATCTTCCTCAATCTCTGTCCCCTTATTATTTGAGCCTGAAGCTCCCTGGTTTAGCCAGGCTGGCTCTCCAGCAAGCCCCAAGGAGCTTCTTAAGTTCCCTTCCCCAGACCTGGGATTACAAGTGTCACATATACAGTATTACATGGTGATGTTCGGTTCTTTACACAGATGGGTGCTAAGGATTCAAAATCACATCCTCAAACTTATGTAGCAAGTTCTTTACTGACTGAGCCATCTCCCCACCCACCTTTGTTATTACAACTGGATTCTTAAAATTATACTGCGCCATTTATTTGTGTATATCCGTATGTGCATATCATGAACATGTGAAGGTCAAAGAACATCTTGGTGGGTTCCCATGGGGTCCCAGGGATGGAACTCAGGTAGCCAGGCTTGGCAGCCTTCACTGTGTACACTCTCAGCAGCTTGGACTACTGGTGAATTAAAGCATTTGGAATAAGGAACAGGCAAGCCCAGAGATGCCTATAGGGAACAGAAGGAAAAGAAATACACTCATCGGGGGCCTTGTGGGGAAACTCCCAGCTGAGATCTCAGGGGTCAAGGGTCAGGGGTCACAAGAGGGGCATGCAGGGCCTCAGTCATCTGGGAATGGCTTTATAATCAACCTTTACTGAACTATTAATCCATAACCTTGACACCTCTGCCTCATCACCCTAAAAAAATGGAAACCAACTGAGAAGGAATAGGAGCCCAGAGGCATCCAGAGGTAACTAGAACACACAGCCAGACTGGTTTTGATTTATTTTTGGTTGTTTTTTGTGACTGTTTGTTTTTGAGGCAAGGTCTCAAGTCACCCAGGTTGACCTCTAACTCGATATGTGGTTGAGGATAACTTTGAACTTCTGATCCTCCTGCCTCTCTACCTTTGGAATATTAAGGTTACAGTCATGTGCTACTATGGCTGGTTTTCCCAGTGCTGGGGATCTAGCCCCAGCCCTCTGTGCATGCTAGGCAGTGACTCCACCAATAGAGACATACCCACAGCCTCCAGAGAATACTCTTAAGATGTCAACTAAGGAAACTGCTAACTTGAGGGGATGGGGGTGGAGGGGGGACAACAAGACAGATGGCTTACATTCTCCCCATGGGAATAGAAGGAAACTAAGCTACACCCACCTGCTCCCCACACATGTGGGTATATGCCCACAGAGGGCTCTGGGAAGGCCAGAAGCCAAGAGGCCAGTATGTTGTCTTCCTCAAATCTCTCAGTAATAACGACTCAGGCACACATGTATTAGCCGTCTGTTGTCAGCTGTCCCCTCAGCACTCAGGCTCAGGGTAGGCTTTGTCCTTGCCACCTCAATAAATTCTTCAGCCCGATGACTCAGGATACAAAGAAAAGGGACCTACAGGAGTCTTCCCTGCAGTCCCTTCCAAAGCTCTCTTAAGTCTCCTCAGGGCATGCCTTAAGAAGGTCCAACACAGCCTCATCAGCCTGAATAGCCACCAGCTCACATGGGCTCTGGATCTGTTATCCTGGCTAGACTGTCTGGTCTTACAATATTATAATCTCCCTGTGTCTACACACTGGGAGGAACATTAGCGTCCGCCTCAGGCTTAAAAGAGGAACTAAACAACTCTGACGGAAAGGATCACATGAACCAGTGGCAACTGTGAAAGGTAAATTTTTCATCACTGCCATGATGACGATGATGATGATGATGATGGTGATGATGATGATGATGGTGATGATGGTGATGATGATTTTATTGTTGTTTTTTTCCTGAAACATGGCCTCACATTGCTAAGGCTGTCCCTAACCACACAAATGTAGATGCAATCTGCCGTCTGAGGTGGCGCTGAGATCACAGGTGCATACCACTGTGCCCAGTTGATGCAGTGCTAGGAACTGAACCCAAGGCTTCCAGCACAGAGGTCAGCGCTTTGTCAGCTGAGCCTCAGGTGATGACCCCATGATCTCTGTTACCCTTCACACTCATCCCTGACATTTTCCACAAAGACACACAATCTCTGTGACAACCACCCATGTGGTTCCACCATGTGGGGCCCAGGGATTGAACTCAGGTTATCAGGTCTAGCAACAGATACCTGTATTGACTGAGCCATCTGGCTAGACCATACAAAAGGTATTTTAGACCAGCACAGTATGCCAGGGCCTGCATGTTCTATGTGTGCAGAACTAGAACCAAGGAGCTCAGACGGGGACACACATATGTTCCTTCAACGGCACCCCACACACACACACACACACACACACAAAATCAGGGCGGGGGCGGGGGAAATAGGCTTTCTTTTTCTGCAGTACTGACAATTAGACTCCGGGCCACAAGCATGCCAGGCAGATGCTCTGCCAGCAGGCATGTCCAATCTTTTGACATCAAAACATGGTGTTGTCATCTACAAAGTCAGGCAACTGAATTTAAAAAATAAGATAAAATGTTTCCAGTAAGTCAATGGTTTGTGTGTTGGGCCATATTCTTAGCTATTATGGGCCACACGTTTGATACCAGTGAGAGATGACTGCGTGGGGGGTTGGGGAAACACAAGCACATTTACTCATATGTAAAAGCACCTTAGAACACTGAGGCAGAAGCTTGCAGTATAGCCCTAGCTAGTATCAAACTAGGTACGTAGACCAGGAGTGCCTTGAACTTGCAATAATCTTCCTACCTCTAACCGCTCGATGCTGGGATTAGAAACATGGGCCCCCACTCACAGCTCAGGTAAAGCAACTCTTACTAGTAAGCAGGAATCTGGGAGTATCTCTCATTCCTGAGCTCACGGGGAGTAGAACAGAAAAGGCCTCTTTAGCAGTCCTGTACGTAGCCACTCCAGTGACATCCAGGAGGCATCAATATAGTCCTGGCATTGAAAGTGACAGACAGCGCCAGTTCACAAGGAGAACTACACCCATCAAACCCCCGGGCATTAAGAGGCAGGGAAGAACGGCTCAATCCCTAACTGTCTGCCACAAAAACACGAATTTGAATTGTTGGCAAGTACATAAAAAGCCAGGCCCAGCAACACACATCTGAAATCCCAATGCTGGGGAGGCAGAGGCAGGAGAGGAAGAACCCTGGGGCTCAATGGCCAGCCAGTGTAGCTAACCAGTTAGATATCCTGTCTCAAAAAAAAAAAAAAAAAAAAAAAAAATGCAGAGCAACTAAAGAAGACATTCGACACGGACTGCTGACCTCCACAGATGCACATGTCCCAGGACAAACACAAACGTGCACACACAAACACAAGATGAAATGGCTTATTACCCTTATTGCCTTTGCCTGCCTAGATTGTGGGGACTACAGAGTTCCAGAAGGAATTGTACTCTAGAAGTTTGTGAGTTAGACAAAGGAGCTGTGGGGTTCTAAAGAAATTCAACAATTCCTAGGAACCCTCCCCAGCCCCCACAGCCTTCTCAGGACCAAGTCAGGGATGGATAAATTCAACTGTAGAATCGACTTTAAAAAGAATAAAAGGAACCAGCTCAAATGTCCAAACACACAGCAGAAGTCCTCACTCTCCTGGCTGAGGACACGGTCACAATGCCAAGGCTCCTGGGACCTTGTCTTGGCAGCTTTCCAGGAACTACTGGTCTGCATCCACACTGTAAGAGGTCAGCTGTGTTGCCTGTGAGAAGGTCATTCGGAGGAAGAGCATCTTTATCCCAAGCATCAGGTCTGGCCATAGCTTATAGAAGACGCTGGATAAATGCTAGGCTTGGAGCTGACTCAACAGATGACGTATCTACTGCACAGGCATAAGACCTGAGTTCAGATCGCCAGCACCGACAGGAAAGGCCAGGTCCACTGGTGCACATCAACAGGGATGTAACTTACAGGCGAACCAGCTCCCTGAATCACAGGTAAATCAGCAGAGCTCAATCAGTGAACTCCAGGTTCAGTAAGAGACCCTGTCTCAAAAATAAGGTGGGGAACAAATGAGAAAGACACCTGACTGACATCAACCCCGGCCCTCTACAGGGACACACACGCAGAGAGAGAGAGAGACACAGAAAGCAAGAAAGAGGGAAAAGGAGAGGCAGAGTTGGGTTATCAACAAGAACACACAATGTTAAACACTGTAGAAATATGACCTAGATTAGGAGTTTTATAACCCTAGTATACTGTAAATCCATGCCTATAATTCCAACACTTGGGATGTGGAGGCATGAAAATCAGGAACTCAACTGGAGTCTAGACTACATAGTGAGCTTCAGGCCAGCCTGGGCTATATTAGACCAAAAAAAAAAAAAAAAAAACTTCAAAGGATGGGCAGATCCTTATTCGATTCAAAAATAGAAATTTAAGAGTATAGCCCTCTCTTCTGGCCATTATGAGTGACTCTACTTCAAAGCAGTCATTAACTCTAAAAGCAGTAGTCTGGTAAAACCTGCACTGACAGGTTCCAAACATTTGTCTCCCACTCAAACCTCTGAACTGTCACCCAGATGGCTAATTCCACTCCCCCTATAAAAATGATTTCTTCTGTCTTCTGATACCTGGATTCTGACATGTATACACTTCCTTCCATCAGAGCTGATCATTGTCTTGTTCACCCAGCACCAGAAATCCTCTTCCTAAGCCTTACAGTCCTTATAGCAACCCCTGAGACAAGGCCGGCAGCACAGGCTTTCCTCAGTCATCACAAAAGCACCGACAAGACCTGACCCTCTGATGTCCAGTTGTATCCCCCACCCAGAACAAGCTGTAAGAAGTAACCCCAGACCCAGGGCTCTTTAAGTCTCTCAGGAGCGAGGCTGCCTGTGAGGCTGCTGAACGGTGACAGGGAGCACCAAATCTTTCTGATGACTGCCCTGAGTGACTTTAGGGACTGAGATACCACCTATCCCCCTCCCATGATGGGACTTGGAGGTGATACAGACCCCCAATCATGATGTAGCTTCTATGCAAGCATGATGGCCTGCATTTGGTCTCCAGGAGACAGGTTTAAAAGAGACAAGGATACCTCGGTGTGCACTTAAAATCCCAGCACTAGGGAGAAAGAGTCAGGCAGATTCCAAGGCTTGCTGGCTAGCCAGCCTAAACTACTTACTGAGTTCCAGGCTAAGTAAGAGGTCCATAAAATCAGGAAGTGGATGGTGCTTGAAGAGCAATACCTGAGGTTGTCTTCTGACCTCTACACAGTCACCTCTGTCTGCCTGCCTGCCTGCCTGCCTGCCTGCCTGTCTGCCTGCCTGTCTGTCTGTCTGTCTGTCTCTCTTTGTGTGTAAATATGCCTGTCTGTCTCTTTCTCTCTTTGTGTGTGTTTGTGTCTGTTTGTCTGCCTCTCTCTCTCTCTCTCTCTCTCTCTCTCTCTCTCTCTGTCTCTCACATGGGGTGGGGGGGTAGGGAATGGCACAATCACACAAGGAAATAGTGAACAGCTACTCTTGTTCTGGGACAAGTCCCTCAGCTGTGATCACAGAAGACTGTGACATTTCCTTGCTTAGGAGGCCAGCCGAGCACATGGCTGGTGGGTTCTTTTGAAACTAGGGAAGCAGAATGGGAAGAAAGGAAGTCTGAATTGCTCTCGTCTCTTGGGGTCCCTTCCAGCTTCTCTCTGGGAACACTGCGGATGCACATCCATATGCACATGTTCTGTATAAAAATGTACTCGGATGTGTGAATATATAATGAGCACAGTGTTCACACTTCTACACACAAAGCACTGGAAATGTGCACGCTGCTCAGGAGAAGATCCAAAGGCCCAGAGAGCTTTGCTGTGACACAGAGACAGCCACACTCAGAGAAAGGACCAATGTTCCTGCCATTTCAGGTTACCTTAAATCCAGCTGGCAGGGGAACTAGGAAGACGCCTCATTGAGTAAAACATTTGCAAGCATGAAGACCTGAGCTTGACCACTGGAACATACATTTTTGAGAAGCCAGGCAGGTACAGGTAGATAGCTCAGTGTTAAATCACCTGCTGGACAAGCATAAGGACTCGAGTTTCAATCTCCACCACCCATATAAAGCTGGACACCACAGTGTCTATAATCCTAGCACTCCTGTGGAAAGATGAGAGACAGAGACAGAAGCCTCAGAGCTCAGCTAGGTCTTGGCTGACATATGCCCCAGAAAACAAGAGCTTGTCTTGTTCCAGACAAGATCGAAGGTAAGGATTGATGCTTGAGGCTGTCTTACTTATATGGACACACACACGGACACACAAACACACACACAAACTTTACATTCAAAAAAAGCAAGGCACAATGACATAGGGTTATAATCTCAGTGCTGTGTTGGTGGGGACAGATGGACCCCTGAAGCTCACAGACCAGTCAGACAAGCCTACCCACCTACTGTCAGGCCAGTGAGAAACCCTGTCTCAAAAACTCAAGATGGACAAAATCTGAGGAATGACAGCTGAGGTTGTTCTCTGACCTCCACATGCAAGGACACACACACACACACACACACACACACACACGCATGCACATGCACACATTCTGATAATTACAAAGCGCCAAGCCCCTGTAGATTCATCCTACTAACTCTAGTCTCAAATGTCCCAAACTAGGAAGAATGGCTGAAGGAGAGAGACGCAGCAAAGACATGACTCAAACCTTTTGCCCAGACATTCAACTGTGCCACAGACAGTTGCTGGAAAGGGAACAGACACTTCCTCCTTTTCTCTGGCTCTGGAAAGGGTACCCATTCACCCTTCCTCTCCATTTCCAGAGCCCTGCCTCAAGTAAGTTTACCATATGGGCATTTGGTTGATAACAGAAGAAAAACTAAAATGTCCTCTAACGGGGGCAGCTTTGTTCTGATCCTAACAGCATCAGACTTAAGCCTGCCCATCTCAACACTGAGTAACAGTCACAAAATGATTTAGAGGAACTAAGGGAGGGTGGGAAAATTCATGGAAGACAGGTCTGAGAGGCTATGACTTTCTTGACTGGGATAGAGCTCTGTTCCAGCGACAAAGGGTCTCCCACAAGTCCAGGGTGGGAGATCCCTCCGGTCTTAACAACAAACTTGAGATGAACCTTTTTTCCACTTAGAACCCAATAGATTCTAATTTGATCTAACCTTATATCCAAGTGTAGTTACAGATGTGACTTTGCCATTCCACGGGAAAACCCCACACAAACCTACGTTTGCTGCTTCCCAACTTCACAGACCTAGAGGCACCCAGGACCATATTCAAACACCAAGCCAAGGCCTGGCAACTACTGCCAGGAATTACTGAGCTCTAGATCTAGACAAGGGCAACCTCAGCAAATCAGAAGGCATCCTCTGGCTCTTACACTTAAACACACACACACACAGCTCAAGAGTGTTCCAAAAGCCACTGAACAAAAAAAAAAAAAAAAAAAAAAAAACAAGCGCCACCCCTTCCCTCTTCCCTGCGGTGGCTTTGTGTGTGACATCGACTGTGAGCGCGCGAATGTTGCTGGGCTCACACACCCCCTTCCACCCAACCTGCTCCCAGCACGGAGTAAATGCGCGCGACTGAGCGCCCTGCGGTTCCCTGAAAGCCGGTCCACCTGGCAGACCGACGCACCACCAGGCCTCTGGCTTTCCACCCGCAGGGAGCAAGGGTATGACATCCACGCCCCCATCTCCAGAGGCCAGAGCGGCTCTGGAAAGCAGAGCCGTGGTGCCAGTCACAGGCCAGGCAGAGGCCCGAGGACGAGAAAGGGTGAACAAGAGGGCACAGAGATTCCCACTTTGATACCCCCTACCCCCAATTTAGCGAGCTGTGGCCCCAAAGGGGACCAAAACGGCTGGCCTGGCGACTCGGCAGGAAGTTCCCAGGACTGCACTGAGCATGCTCTAGGGGAGTATGTACGCGGGTGTCGCCCTTACATCCCGCAGCCTCTGCCATCTCCCAGTCGTGGGTACACTCCGGCTGGATCGCGGTCCGGGTTGGCGGTCCCCAAGGCTATCTGGGTTACGAAGGGTCTTCTTGACCTCTCAGCCTGGAGCTTTGGATCTTCTTATCCCTTCTCCCCAGGGACCTGGGGCCCCACTCCTTCATTCTTCCTTCCAACTGGCTCAAGGCACATCTCACACTGAGCTCTGGATCCCCAGGACCCTAGCCCGGCCCACGCTGGCATCCTGGTTTCTGGTTTCACCGCGGTCCCAGCGTCCAAAATGCCAATTTCAGCTTCTCGCTTCCAGCCCACGCCACCCGAGCCCCCTCTGGACAGTTCCTTGGAAGCCTAAAAGCCTCAAAGACTAGGGAAGGTCTGGGTCCCATGAGAGGGGATGCCCCTGAGCAGGTGGTGGACCCTCCAAGCGGGTCCCTCGGTTGTACTCTGGGGTTCCCTCCCCTGTCCCAAATCAAACACGGCCAGAACATCCACCCACGCAGCCCCGGGTGTTAGCGTTGGGCCGGATAAGGGCTGCCTCATCTCCCCTAGCGTCCCCCACGCGTCCCCCGCGATCCACAGTCCGTGCATCTCCCCGAGGGGGAGGATGGCGAGCTTCTGAATCGATCGCTCGACCCTGCAGCAGCTCTTACCTGCTAGTAGGGGAGCAGAAGAAGCACCATCAGTAGCAGTGGGGATCACTCTCCAGCAGCCGTGCTTCAGGGAACGGGGGTCCCAGACACAGCCAGGAGCAGGGTCACAGCGCCCCCAGAGACTGAGAGGCGGCTACCTGGGCTGGATCGAGCCTGGGGCCGCCGCCGCCACCGCGGGAGCCGCAGGGCTGCCGGGCGAGCGGGCCTCGGCAGGGACGGTCTGAAAACTACCAGCCCTGGCGGGGCCGTGCGCAGCTCGTCCACCTTCCGCCCCTAGACGCAAGCAGGGACGTTCCTCCCGGGTCCAAATGATCAGGACAGAATGGTTAGGAGATCTTTTCGAGGTTTCTACTACCCTTCCCAGATCGACCTACCCAACTTCTCTCAGCTTCTGGGCTCGCGCCGCTCTCCAAGGCAAAGGGATTCCGGGCCACGGACGTTCGGCAAATTCCCCGCCCACCCCGGCAGAGCGCTCAGCCAATTCGGAAAGCCTCGGCTTCTCGGGGATCGTCTGCAAACTCTAGACCCTGTACAAGAGGACTTGAAGCCGCTCCATTCCGCAACCCAAGGAGAAACAGGCAGCAAGCTAGACCGAGGGAGTTGAGTAAATAGTACTCTAGCAAGGTCGAGGCAGGGTACAATTACTGTTACACACAGTGCATCCTCCAGAGTGATGGTCTCTTGATCTCCTCTGGACAGGAACCTTTCAGGAGTGAAGCCAGTGGGGAGGAGATGGCGGGCTCAACTATTTAGGGGTCTTGCCAACTTTAACAAACGCCCTGAGCTCCATTTTATACTTTGTAGAATAGATTGGCAAAAGCAGTAGGAATTTCTGTCCCGTGTCTTTTTTATTTTTTTATTTTTTTAACTGAAAAGATTCGTATTTGTTTATTTTGTGATGGGGGTGGGGTGGGAGGTGCAGTCTTGCCTAGCCCAGACTGGTCTCAAGGAGCTTGCTTTCTAGCAGAGGATAACCTCTAACTCTGGATCCTCTTGCCTCCATCTCCTGAGTGCGGGAATTACAAGTATCAGCCACCACACCCTTGGCTTTGGTGACCCTGAGCAAGCCATTTATCCTGCTCCTCTCAGCGGCTCTATTGATGAGAGCAATAACGGCCGCTTCGTGATGTTATTGTGAAGATGGAATGAAATATTTGTAAAAGGTTTGGCAGTGACTCGTACACAGTAGGCACACAATCTTTCTAATGTGCTTCTTTCCTCTGCTCTGTCTGCGTTTTATGAGCAGCCTGGACAGCTTAACACAGTACTCTTGTAAATTCAAAAAGAAATAAAACACATCTCCTGCCCTGAGGGCACCACAATGAAACACTGAGTAGCATGAAATATTCAGTCGGCCACCCTCCAGGGAGCTGGCCATGCATTTACATCATGGAGCATTATAGATCCTGGTTAAGTGTTATCTGGAATGGAAGGAGGGAGGACTAGTGGATTACCCTGGGTGTAAATGACAGAAAGTCCTGCTCCTGTGAGCCAGCGCTATATCCAGCTACAGTATCCTGCAGAATTCCTTCAACCATATTTCACAGCCTCACTGGAGGTCTCGTTCTTGGGCTAACTTCACCCTGACTTGCACCCCTCCACATCCCCAGAAGAATTATTTTAAACCTGGGGATTATAGAATTTTGGATTTTTTTTAAACTCTAGAAACAATTTAGTTTCTCTTCGGCATTTTGTAAAGTAGCCCTCTCAGCCACACGGCCACTGAGTAAGAGTTCTTGATACCCAGGTCCTTCATAGAGCACACCTGTGGTGCTGTCTCCTGCTTGGAGCGCCCTGGGGATGAACACAAATGAAATCAGCCCTTCTGTAACATCCACTTGGAGGAAGAGGCTGGGCTACTACAGAAGAGTGTCCAGGTGTCAGAGACAGCCCAAGTGGGTCCAAGGACACAGAGGAAATTTGGGTGCACGGGAAAACCTTTTTTGGAAACCCCAGGAATATTCTGAGACATTCTTCCTCTCAAGCCCTTAGGGGGAAAAAAAAATGTCTCAAGAAAAATGGTGACATCTGGTGGCCAGGCCTTTCTGTGCTGGGTACAGATTCTAGTCATAATAGATTTGCTTGAAAGCCAAGTCCCATGGACCGTTCCCAACTGTACCAACCTGGTAGTCTGAAAGACATTCATCACTTAAACTTTGTAGAGGATATTCTATATAGTTATTTCAGATTCTTTAACCCAGAGCACATACCTATATAAAGAAATAAAATATGGTATAAATAAAATATGTAAATTAATGTATGCACATTTGCATAATCTCTCTTATCTATCCTGCTTATTTACATACATATATAGCATGTTCTTTGGGAGAAATTACTATGACTTCAATTGTTCTTTCTGTAGAGTAAAAGCAATAATTTGCGGGAGCTGGGAAGATGCTTCAGTCAGTAGAGTGTTTGCTTGTGTGACCAGGAAGACATAAATTCCATCCCTAGCACCCATATATAAAGAACCAGGCTTTGTGGAGCATGCTTGCAGACCCCATGCTGAGGATGAAGAGACAGGTCGATCCTTGTAGCTTGCTGGCCAGCCGACATAGCCAAATTGGAGAGTTCTAGGTAAACGTGAATAATCCCGCCTCAATAAATGAGGTTGGACATCTGTGAAATGACACCTAAGGTTGACCTTTGACCTCCACGGGAACGGGAACACACCAAGGGACTGAATATACGATGTGAGTAATTACAAAAGGGATTCTTCCTTGCAGAGAGGACAGCGGTGGCTAAAATGGGCCTAGTTCGTCCCCAGAACCAACATGAAAAGGTGATCTCAAATCAGCCACACCCCAGCATGGATGGCCACTTCCTCGTAGTCTGCATATACTAACCCTTCAGTGAACCTTCTCTGATCAATATACCCTGGTGTCCCCTAAGACCACAGGGCCCTGTGCGACTGGGAGCAGAACTACATGTATTCTAGTTTCCTTCTATTTCTGTGACTAACGCCATGACCAAATGCAACTCGGTAGGAAAGAGTTTATTTGGCTTATACTTCCAGGTTGCAAATCATCACAGAGGGGAATCAGGACAGGGGGACCATGGAGGAACACTGCTTGCTGCCTAGCTCTCTGGCTGGATCAAAGGCTCATATTGTCCAGGGTTGGTGCTGCCCGGTAGTGGGTTTGGCTTTCCCACATCATTCATTAATAAGACAATCTCTCCAGTACATGGCAACAGAGCAACCCAGTCCAGGCAATTCCTCAGTTCTGGTTCCCTAATCTTAGGATACATCGAGTTGACAATAAAAACCAGCTGATATACTTACATCAATATCTCCTGTTTGAAGATTCAGAAGGGGGTGACAGGAATCTCAAGTGATGTTCCAGTGACCCCCTCCCTCTTCACCTCCTCTTTCTATGAAGAATCCTCAACTGTCACAAGGCCTGCTCTCAAGGGTCTCTTGTTAGGAGACGCGGCTGCCCTACTGAGGTCAGTGCTTGTTACTCTGAGAGGACACAGTGCAAAGGATGATGGGATATCTTGGATATTTTTCATGTCATTACCAGTGCCTGTTGCCGAGTCATTTTGAATTATATTGCTCCATGTCTGCCCGTATATTTGTTCCAGGTGCCATATGGTAGATAATTGCTGTTATCAACACAATAAACGGGTTTTGTCCACATAGTCAAGTCTAGCGTTTCCTAGCCTCTCTGTGTTAATTATGTTTATCATAACTTCATGGGACAGAGCTTACTGTGTCCATTTTATAGATCTAGAAAAGGTAAATAACACACCCACCTATAAGCACTGTTACTAAGGATCCTAGCCATTACTGAATCCAAAGCCATCTTGTCCCCAAGGCCTGGAATCTTCCATGCCCTGTTGCCCATATTAGAAATCCAAGAAGAGATGAAGAAAGGAACAGACACTACTCTAAAGAACTCGTGAGATCCTAAAGTATATGTGGTATACATAAACCTATTGAAATTGGCCTATAGACATTTCAAGCAAATGACAATTGTGGTCATAAAATGTCAAATCTGCCTCTGTCTTAGATCAGGGCTCTGTGAATCACCTAACACCATCATCTCAACAACATTTTTTCCTGCCTGGGCTTCAGCCACCTTCCTGCCTGGAGGGATTATCTACTGTGTGCCTGGGGGAAGGTAGATGGCTGTGTTTGACAAGTCATTGGTACCCAGTTCTTAAAGTGCACATGCTAGTGTGTGGTGGGATGCTGAGGCAGTGGTACCTTACCAGTGCTTGTGCTATGGCCTTGTTTAGAGATGCAAGGCACTGAGGCGATGCCCATCTTTCTTTTGAATAAATCCCTCATCCCCTTAAGTCAGTCCAAATAGGACCTAGTTGTCTTTAATTAAGTAGCTGAATGATAGACATTTGAATCAAGAGGTACAAGGCCTTTGGAAACAGATTTAAACAGGTAAGGGTCATCTAGTTTGATGACAGCTAAGAGTTGAAACAGTAGAAAGGTTTTGTGGGGCAGGAATATAGTTCAATGATACAGCATTTTCCTAGCATGCATGAAGTGCTGGGTTCGGTCCCTAGGAACAAAAAGAAAATCAAAACAAAGACTTTGTAAGTAACTTTTGGTCTACCGTAGCTAAACTTCATCAAATTTACAGTCAGGGATATAGCTGGTAGTAGAGTAAATATAAGGTTCTAGGTTCAATCTCCAGCACTATATAAACATTTAAGTTATGAATTGATTTAATTCAGATTAAATTTTTAGGGAAACCAAGCAGAAACCAAGGACTATGAAGATCATGGGAGGAAGGTAGTTGTGTGGACTTTGAACAGCTTCAAGAAGGAAGAATTCGGCCAGTGAGATTGTGGGAAACAGATCTTGCCGCCAAGCCTGCCAACCTAAATTCAGTCATAGAGAGTCAGTTATGAACACAGTCAGCATGCTTTGTCCTATAGTCAGGTATCGTGTTTCCTAATTATGTTTACTGTTATAACAGTTCATGGGACAGAGCTTATTGTGCCCATTTTATAGATCTAGAAAAGGTAAATAACACACCCACCCATAAGCGCTATTGCTAGGAATCCTTGCCATTACTGAATCCGAAGTCAGCCTGTCCCCAAGTTAGGAGACAACTAACTCCCACGAGTTGTCCTTTGGCCTCCATACAGGCTTGGTGGCATGTGCACACATAAAACAAAACCAAATAAATATTTTTTTTAAAAAAAATTGAATAATAGTAGAAAAATACTAATGATCTCCAAGTCCTGAATGTGGGTTAAGCTACATCTGAAATGGATATCTATGGCGTCTCAAACAAATGAACAGTAATAAACATAACTTGTTTAGCAGCTGAAGATCAAGATATATGATAAACAAGGCCATTGTAGGTCTTGTGAGTTGCTGTCTTATGTCACCTGGGCTCACTGGGATCTGTCCTCTTCTTTCAAAACAAGGCTGCTAGTTGGAACAGAAGGAAACAGGTTTAGGAGATCAGGTGATGTGACTGAGTCACACACCTCCCAGGGCTTCCCAGGCCAAATGAAAGCAATAATGAGCACTCCACTCCTACTCACTCTGTGTGTGTGTTGCGGTGGGGGGGGGGGGGGAGGGGGTTGGGGGCGGGGGGGACGAGCATGCCAGGGAGCACTTATGGAGGTCAAAGAACAATTTTGTGGAGTCAGACATGGGTTCCAGACATCAAAGTTTAGGCCATCAGATTTGCTGGCAGGTGCCTTTACCAGCTGAGTCATCCTGCTGGCTGGCTCCTCCTCCTTTCTTCCCTTTTTTTTCCACTTGCTTGTTTCTTTGTTTCTTTGTTTCTTTCGTTCTTTCTTTCTTTGCTTCTTTGTTTCTTTTTTCTTTTTTCCCTCCCTCTCTCCTTCCCTCCCTCCCTTCTCCTTTTCTCCTTCCCTTCCAGATAGGATCTCAGTTAACTCAGGCTGCTCTCAAACTCAACTCTCTAAGTAACTGAAGATGACTTGACTTTTAATCCTGCTGCCTCCGCCTCCCAAGTGCTGGAATCACAAGAACGAGTCGAGGTGCTGGTTTATGTGTCAGAGATCAAACCAAGCTTTGAGCTGTCTACCACCTGAACTACATCCCTAGCTGTTCTCTGAGCTTTCACGGTAGATGCCAAGTCTTTTTATAAAGGTGAGAGGTCACAAAGACTTCAGTGTCACATAGTGGCAGAAATGCAAGAATTTAGAGTGCACCACATTTTCTATGACACAGCTGGAAACTGGGATTGAGGAGCACATGACTCAGTTCTAGACAATGATATTTAAGGTACTGGAACTCACTCTGTAGACCAAGCTGGCCTCAAACTCAAGAGATCCTCCTACTCCTACCTCCTGTGTGCTAGGATTAAAGGCGAGCACCATCCCAGCCAGCCCCAAATACATTGTTTCCATTGTCTTTACTGGTAGTGGTAAGGATGGAACCCAGGCAAGGGCTGAGCTACAGCTGAGTTGCATCCCCTGCCCTTTGTTTCCTTTTGATGCAATTGTGTAGTGATAAAAGAGCAGCAACAGGCATCCTAGGTCTAATGAGTGCCAGACAAGTACTCTACCATGGGGTCACATCCCAAGACCCTCTGTTTCCTTCATGTACCTTTGGGCTCCATGCCCTTGAACTGAAGTCTGCAAGCCTGGAGCCATGGCAGCTATTATGCAACCCTAAGGCATAAACCTAAAAAGAAAAGGCAAGTGGATGATCAAGTCTACAAAGATGAAAATGGCTCAGATATTTCAAGAGTCCTTGTAAAGAACAGTGGGCATCAGGGCTCCTTGTTCTATGAGGGGAAGAAACTGCAACTTGGTACAGGATTATTTATTAGTGAAAAGCACACCAACATAACACTCATGGCCTAAAACATTTCGAAAGAATAATGTAATCCTGAAAAAAAAAAAAAAAAAAAAAAAAAAAAAAAAAAAAAAAAAAAAAACACCCAAAATAGTATTACCGTAAGCATCTTTCTTCCAGCCACAGGGAGACATCTCAGAATAGCCTGTCTTCTTACCTGCTACTTCTTGAAAACTTGGAAGAGAATCTAAATACATTCTATAATTTATAGTAGTGCATTTTAAAAGAACTACCCTGCTATGCTGACCCATTGGCTTACAGAACTGCTGCCAGGCATTTTGCTCCAGTCACTGGCTCCTTTGCATCTTTAAATGGTCTCCTTCCCTTTGGTTTATATCCTTGTGATGCAAACTTCCTGGTTCCTCCAGAAAAGAAGATAGGCTGCTTGTAGTTTAATATAGATTTTAATTTTTAGCTATTGTTAATTGTACAAATTTATGGGAGGGGCACGTTATGGTAATGTATACAGTGTATAACAACCTAAGGTTCTCTTTTTTTATTGGATATTTTATTTATTTACATTTCCTTGTCCTTGGCCAATGTCAGATTCTTGCCAAACAGCCCCAAAAGCTCTCTGCCTCTCCCCCTTTTTTATTTCATAATTAGACTGAGCCTGTCTTAGGTTGTTCTGCCAAGAATGCCTTCCTTACCCATCGTGGAATATACATTATCAAAAGCAATGCACTTCTGTCTTAGACAACCTAAGGTTCTTAACATTCACCTCCTTCGAAGATTAAAGTAATCATTTTGGCTCACTATTCTCTGAGGATTTACACACACCATTGGTAAGTTGCTCACACTGCCATGAATAATTTTATTGAAACTACCATGACAGACACACACACACACACACACACACACACACACACACACAGACGTGCACATGTTGGGGATTCTTTCTAATGCTTTGTCTTAATTTAGCTCCCAAAGCTGCACTTTCAGACCTGAGGGTCCTTGCTCCTAGCTGGCTTTGATTGATAATAAAGAATTGCTGTACAGTCAATGGCTGGGCAGAAAGACAGAGGTGGGACTTTTAGATTGTGCTGGCAAGGGGCGAAGGGAGAGGAAAGGAAGAGAATTTCCATGAATCAGAGGGAAAAGGATCAAATTTAGGAGCTGAAGGAGAGAAATCACCCAGCAATGTAGATGGAAAGGGGAATGCAGCCCTATGGTGGGACTCCCCAGAAGGTGATGGGGTAGCAAATATAAAATATAGATTTTAAAAGATGTTAACTCAGGAATACTAGAGAGAGGTGTGTGCTAGCTATGGGGAGGTTTAGATGTGCCCAACCATTGAGCTAGTCAAGGCATATCAAAATTTACTGATGAGTGTGTGTGTGTGTGTGTGTGTGTGTGTGTGTGTGTGTGTCTTTTATTCAAGAATCCAGAGAGCTGTTGGGTGGGTGCAGTGCATGCAACCCACTGGAAGCCAAAGTGGTTTAATAAATTTGATGCTATATACATATACACATGCAAACACACACATGCACAAACATACACACACATGCATACACACACATGTACAAAGACATGAAAATAGAGGCAGGACTTCTTGGAGAGAAGAGAATCAGCAGGAATGGAAGAGGAGTAAGAGAGGTTAATGGGAGTGACTATGATAAAAAAAACATTATTTACACATATGAAAATGTCATAGTGAAACCAATTATCCTATATAGCTAATATATGTTAGTAAAAATAATCATTAAAATATTTTGGGCCTCTAGGGTTTTTTGTTTGTTTATTGTTTGTTTGTTTGTTAAGACAAAGTCTCATATAGCCTGAGCTGACCTCACACTTCTTATCTGTTTGAAGATAACCATGAAATTATGATTTGCCTACATCTACCTTCCAAAGGCTGAGATTATGGGAACATAGCTGTATGCCTCCATGCCTCATTTTTAAAAATTTGTTTCGACTTCTATGTAACCATTAATTACCATGTGTAAAGGGCACAATGTGACAATGATGTCTCAGTACATTCATATAGTCTGTACTGGTTAAATCAGTTAATATTTGGAGCTTGTTGTCATTGCTGTGTATTTGGGAAGTGGAGCTCCTGGGAACCAACCCTTGGTCCTCTGCAACAGCAATAGTACTTGAAACTGCTGAGCCATCTCCCCATCCGCTAGCAGCTTGGCTGTCTGATAACAAACCTATTGTGGTGGTCTATCACAGCAATAGCAAATTGCCACAGACACAAACACAGTGGCTGAGAACAGCTTAGATCTGTACTCTTACTATGCTGGTGATTAGTCTGAAGTCAAGATCCTAGCTGAAGGGATGGTGTACAAAGTGCTTGCCTTGCAAGTTGGAAGACCAGAGTTCAGTCCCCAGAATTTGTGTTTAAAATAATCTAGGTGAGGTAGTGTGTACTTGTAATGTGTGGATTCCTAGGACCCTCTGGCCAGGCAGCCTAGCCTTCATAGCAAGTTCCAGGCCAAAAGAGGACCTACTCAAAACCAAACAAATAAAGGTGAGTGACATCAGAGAACAACCCCTGAGGTTGTCCTCTGACCTGTACACACACACACACACACACTCATGCATGCATACACAAGCACACATGCACACACTTGCACATATGTGAACATATACACACAATCATGCACACACATATACAAATACTCAAGAACATGCAAACACATGAACATATATGAACACACACAGTTGTGTACATGCATACACATGTATGAACATACACACTTCGGAGGTGACTGTTTCTAGAGACTGTCCCAATTCCTAAGCCCATGAATCCGCCTCACACCACCTTTTCTTTCTGCATGTCAATCCTCTTTTGGGTTCCATTTGTTAGATATAAGTTTGAGGTCATAACGAAAGAGGCCACCATTTCTACTGAAGAATCCGGACAAGACAGACTTTACTCATGATCAAGAGGGTGCGCTCTGAAGACCAAACACAGAAAGACAGGAATTACATTTGGTTTTTATTCTAACTCAGATGGTGGCTATGACTTTAGCCCATTAACTGCAGTATGATCTCAAAATCTATGGCTAAAGAGATGGTTTAGTGGGCATGGGTACTTGCACCAAGCCTAAGGACCCAAGTTCAGTCCCCGGGGTCCATGTGATGAAAGGAGAGAACCAATTCCCACAAGGTGTCTTCTAGCCCTCAACACCCAGCATCTGCCTACCCTCACACTCATCAAAAATAAATAAATGAATGTATATACTTTTAAAAATACTAATTTAATCACTTCTGTGAAGTTAATATTCACAGGTTCTAGAAATTAGGAGGTGGACATTTTTGGCATCCGATATGCAGCCCACACCAGACTCCATCCCCTGACGTCTCCCGGGAACCACTGTTGCCATGTGATACTCCACTGCTCTGAACCTGTGGCTACACTGTCTTCTTCACTCTTAGACTCTGGGTTTGAGGGGACAGAGAGCAAAGCTGCCCAGGGCAAGCCCAGCTCAGAGATCCACCCAGCCACTCTTCAAGAGAACAATGAAAAGCACTGTCTGTGTTAATTGCCTTGTTGGTGTGCTCACTAAGTACCTGGAAACAAACCACTTAAGGAGAAGTTTGTTTGGGCTCCTAGTCTGGCAGAGAAGGAGTATCGGCTGGACTGGCCGGAGGCTGTGGCTGCAGAGTATGTGGCTGCTTGATCAAATCTCTGTGGACCATGAACAGAGTGAGAACAGGAAGTGAGGAAGGTCTATAAAATCTTAAGCTCCACCTCCCACAACTCACTTCCCGCTAGGCCCCACATCCCAAAGATTCCTCAGTCTCTTAAAACAGTACCAACTGTTCAAACCCATGAGCCTGCGGGGCACATTTCACATTCAACCCACAAAATCTTCCTTGACGCTAATCCAGGACTGTAAGAAATAGATATGTACCCTGGAATTCCATTGACTCTTGTGGTGATATGCTATGCAAAATGATTCTCTTATATACACAATAATGTTAAGAGATGGTGGAAAGTTGTTCAGAGCACCTACAGTTGTATACACTTAAGTACACATATATACTTCAATTTAAAGTGTATCAGGCTTATTTTTTTTTTTTTTTTATTTTAGTGTTTTGTGAAGACTGCTCCTAAAACAAAATGCCAGTTGGGCTGAAGAGTATCAGGCCCCCAGACCTTAGCACAACTGACTCCATGATGGAAGTACTATTCAGGGTATAAAACTCAACACACAGACAGCACCACCTGCCAAAATGAAAACAAAGACCTAATCCACCAACGTCCATAGTTCTGGAAGAGCCTCTAATGCCTTGCTTTTTGGCTCGTGTAGTTCTGCTTCTGGCTAATAGTTTTTGTTAGCTGAAGTTTGTCAACCCATAATATGGCTTTTCTGCTTAAAAACTCATCATGAAAAAGGCTCAGGGCTTCACCGGGATCCTGAACACCCAGTGTAGCCACAAATCAGCCAATAAAGACTTTCTACTGGCTTAACCTATGTCCAAGCTATCTTCTCTGGTGGACACCCTATAATAGAAGCAAGTGTGTTTAGGATTTGTTTGTTTGTTTGTTTGTTTGTTTTTGAGCAACAGAAAAATTAGAAAAAGCAGTGGTTTAAAATAAAGGGGACCTTGGACCAAAAACAAGAAAAGATTAAACTACGGTGGCTTATATTTGCTGAAACAGGCTTGCAAAGCTCCTTGGCGTTTTCTGAAGCCCATTAACCCAGCCTAGTCTGTAAAACCTGCAGCTTAGAAAGGGGCTCGAGCCCACAGCATGTCCTGTGCACTGCTGCTGTTGTGTGGTTGTGTGTGCGCGAGGCAGCTGCACACCAGGAGTTAATGGTATGCAGTTCTTCCAAGCTAAGGATCAGACCTCCGTTTGGTGATGTGAGGCGGGTGTCTAGGGGCAAGCCACAATGGGAGTATTCGTATTACAGGTATTATGCTCTAGTCATGGGTGTGTGCAATGGGTTGTGATAAAAGTATTTTGTTGTTGTTTGTTACACTTATTTTGTTTCTTTATTTATGTGTGTTGTGCAACACCAGTGCTGTAGTGTGTATGTAAGGGTCGGAGGACAACTCATGGCAGACAGATCTCTTTTTCACCACGTGGGTCCCAGAGATCAAACTCAGGTTGTTAGGTCTTCCAGAAACCTCTTTTACCCACTGAGCATCTTGTAGGCCCATAAGAGTATTTCTTGCACTAAGTCAGAAATATTTTCAGAAGCTCAGAGAGCCTCCTCAGTCCCCACAATGTTAACTATCTTTTGGAGGTAACCTTCCTGCTCCCGGAAGCGAGGTTTGACACAGCAGCAAGGCAAATGGCAACTAACCTAAATTAATTTGGAATATGGATTTTTTTCCCTCCTTGGATTCTCAGGTTTCTGTGTTCCCTTTGTCCCCTGTCAATCTTGGTGAAGAAGAAGACAGTATTTCCCTCTATGTTTGGGGCTATAAAGTTTGCACTTTATGTCAGTGATGGAGAAGGAAGGGATGTTTGGTTTGTATGATTTCAAAAGATTGGTGGAAGTTCTCTCTTCTGTTCTCCAACCATGAACAAGCCCAGGAGTGCCTTTCAAGAGCGAAATGGAAACAGAGGCTGGCTTTGAACCGTGCCAGCAGCTCTTATCGGCTGCTAGCAGACCCTAGCAGAGCAATCAGGAAGACTGTATGCTTGAGGAAAATTCACCAGCTCAGTTGGGTTGGCAGCAGGAGTCGAGTCAAGCTGCCGTTACTAATAAAGTTTGGAAGGATCTTTGAGTCAGACAATGATCTAAACATCCATTCTGTGTGTCTCTCTCTCTTCATGAGGTGGCTGAGATGCTGTATTTTTAAATTTTTTCAACTTGTGTCGTGTGTGTGTGTGTGTGTGTACATGTGTGTACATGTGTGTACATGTATATATGGATATACATTCTCAACCATCCCATTCACTACCTCATTTAAGACAGGAGTGTTGGGGTTCTTTAAAGAACAGAACTGATAGAATGTATATATTTGGGGGCTTAAATTGGCTAATAAGACAGGGTCTAAAGGGCTGAATCCAGGAGCTGCTTAGCCCATGAGGCTGGATGTCCCACTGGTTCTGATCTGGAGCTGATGGCCCAGAGGGCCCTGCTCCTCTAGAAGCTAGAAAAAGCTGGTTCTAATATCCGCCAAGGAGTGTTGCAGCAATGGGGTAGATGACTTTGCCATGCCACCTAGATTTAGGGTGGGTCTTCCTGCTTCAGATAATCAGATCAAAAAAAAAAAAAAAAAATCCTTCAGAGGAGTGCCCAGCAGCTTTGGTTTCAAGTTGACAACTAAGATTAACCACCAGGACAGGCTCTCCCACTGAACCTAGAACTCATAATTCTGATGGGCCGGCTGGCCAATGAGCTCCAGGGATCCCCTGCCTCTGTGCTAGGTTGTAGGTGTACACTGCCATGCCTGGCATTTTCACATGGACTCTGGACACTTTTTTTCATTTTATTTTATTTTATATTTTATTTACATTTCAGATGCCATCCCCTTTCCCCATTTCCCCTCCCTAGAAAACCCCTATCCCATGCCCCCTTTTCCTTTTTGCTTTTATACAATTTTTTAAAAGTGTTAGTCAAAGGCTTTATACGTTTGGTATTGCTCAATCAGAAGTGTCACCCAATACCCAACCTAGATATATAAACTGTCTTTGACTGGTGGAGACACGCGGACATCTGCCTCCATGCCCTCCCCCCTTTCTCTCTCTTTCTGTCTCTCATCACCTTGCTTCTCCTCTCCTTCATCTTCTCCTCGCCTTACCCCATCTCTTCCTCTCCGTACTCCTTCCCCCTTAGCTCCTCCTACATATCACCCTTCCTGTTAAAATAACACTTTTCTCTCAAAATACAATTAGAGCATAATTATTCCTATTTGTACCAGTGAGGTACAAGATAGTCCTAATACCCAGTCCATCATTTTGTTGACTAAGACTCTGGACACTTAAACTCATGGACTCATGCTTACACAGGCTGTACATCGTCAACTGTGTCGTTTCTCCAGTCCTGGATTTCTTGGTGAGCCACCACATACATTTTGACAGATAGCCTTGGTATTCATCCTGTCTTTATGGCTTTCTCTGCACACCTTGCCTTGGGTGTGTTTAGACCCTTGGTGCTTTTCCTTGCCTATTTTGAGTCCCTGGCTTTAACTGTAACAGACGGGTTTAAACAGGGGCTCTGGATCAACACTGGTCTCCAGGGAAACTTCCTGAGTAGTATGGACATACAAGGCATTCCTGTTGTCCTCAGCTCTCCCATCCACATACTAACCAGGCCTGACTCTCTCTGGCATCCTAGATCAGGCAAGCTTCTAGAGCAATAGGATACAAACTATTTTACTTGACTGTTCTTGCTTCTCTCTCTCTCTCTCTCTCTCTCTCTCTCTCTCTCTCTCTCTCTCCTTCTCTCTCTTCCTCTCTCCCTTTCTCTCTCTCCCTTTCCAGATAGGGCCTCACTATGTAGCCCCAGCAGTCCTGGAACTCAATATATGAGCATACTAGCCTCAGACTCACAAAGATCTTCCATCTCTGTCTCCCAAGTGCTGAAATTAAAGGTATGTCTTTGTAGCCCATTCTCCATATTATTCAGTCTCCCATTGAAACACTAGGCAGGCCTGACCTTGCTTAGCACTAAAAACTAGACAATGTTAGAGACATTCAGGATGGGATGGTCTCAGTCACTCTGAAGTTTCACATTGCCCCAGCTAAAGTTGGCCCTAGCCAGACTTCCTTCATGCTCTCAGCTCCAGAGCTGTCTGCTTTCACACCATGATTTTATCATTACCATTAGTCATTAGTCACTTGCTTAAGTACTAGATAGATGCTACATCAAATTGAATCCCTCTCCCACTCTACACAGATATACAATCCTTCAACTGCACTGATCTTTGGGACTGATCACTGGAGACCTATTCAACGCATCCAGGAGCAAGGCTGGACCTCCCAAGGCATAAAAATATTACAGCCAGGCTAACAAGATGGCTGTTGTGCAAGCACGAGAATCTCAAATCATCAGAACCTACATAAAAGCCAGGCCCAGTGGCACACCTGCAACTCCAGGGCTGGGGGCTGGAGAAAGACACATTCCTGTAACTCAGCGGCCAGTCAGCCTTGCAAAATCAATGAGCTCCAGGTTCACTGAGAGACACTGTCTCAAAAAATAAGGTGGAGAGTAAGGAAAGATAACATCTACTTTTGCCTTCCGTATGCACATACTCAGTTGTGTACACATTCTCATAAACACACACATTCTGCACATACACCCCTGCTGACCTACTAGTAGTAGTGGTTTCAGCTAATGCTACATGCCTCATGTAGCTCTGGGCATTTTGCTCACATTAAACTATGAAGCTTCCTGGAAGCAGATACCAATGGCATTATTTTACAACAGAAGGAAGCAGAAATTAAGTAAATTGTTCAAGATCACAGCGCCATGGCCAGCGAGACGGTGCAGTGGGTGAGAGCAGATGCTGTACAAACCTGGTGACCTATGGTCAATCCCCAGAAGCTATTCACATCTGTAACCTCAGCATCCCTATAGTAGGATAGGAAGTAAAGACAGGAGACTCTGCTAGAGGAAAGAGACTTCCAGAAACTTGTGGGCCAGCTAGCCTGGAGCATGCAGAGTTGGAGAAACAGCAAATGAAGGTGAGAACTGACTTCCAAAAGTTGTCTTCTGATGTGGGCTGTGGAGCCTGTGCACACAGAGAACACAGACATGCAGAGACACACACTAACAATAACATTATTATTGTATATATTGTATATTTATTATTATTGTCATTATTGTTATTATTATCTGGGTGTGGCAGTGCATGCCTTTAATACAAGCATTAAGCAGGCAGAGGTAAGCATGTCTCTGGAGCTTGAGGCCAGCCTGCTTTATACAGCAAGTTTCAGGTCAGCCAGGGAGGGTTACATAGCTGAGACCTCACCTCAAGAAATAAATAAAGGCAGAGGCTGGAACCAAACCCAAAGAGTTTGACCCCATGGCTCAGTAAAGTGCAAAGTCAGCATTCAGCCCTAAACCTCTAAAGAATGAATGAATGGTGGTCGTTCATGAGAAAGGAGAAGACTTCCCTCCTTACATTCACTTGGCTGTTTCTGACCTAACCTTTCCTGGGCTCACCTCACTCTACACTGTCTCCAAAGAGCCCTGAGGTGGCCGTATAGTGCATTTGTAGACGTTTCTACTTAAGCACTTCTCTTTAATGTGGCCTATAGTTTGGGGTCAATGCCACTGCATATTTGAAGTTACGGTTTAAAGGGCACTCTACTTTTAAACATCGCTTAGCTTAAACATAATCGTTTTTCTTAGGCTGCACTTACAAGGGTCTATAACAATCATTATGGCACCACACCAAAGTCAAAAGCCACTAAAATAACAACGAAAACTGTCATTTCCACGTACTTGCTTGATGCTTCCGTAAGCTTTACCTAAAGGAAGGAACAAAGAGCACACTGTAAAAAAAGAGAGAGAAAGAGAGAAAAAAATCTTCCCAACCCCGTATTTTCTCATAGTTTTGTTTCATATTTACGAAAAACTCCATCACTTCCTGTCCAGAAAACAACCATCTTCCCCTGTGTATGAGACCTGACTGACTGCATTCTCCCTAGCAATGTGCCCATTTCCCTGACTACCACCCACTGAACACTGGCCCTTTTTCTTTTCTTTGAGACATCTCACTTGTGGGTTTCCCTTTAAAACAAGAGCTTGAGTAAAGTCCCCCTCACATCCCTGCCACCCATTTTTTGTTTATTTTTTATAGGTGTGTATTCCATGTGTGCAGGTGCCTGAAGAAGCCAGAAGTAGAGGTGAGATTCCCTAGAAATGGAGGTGCAGCTATGTGGGTGCACGATGTAGGTGCTGGGAACCGAACCCAGTCTTCAGCATGATCAGCAAATACTCTTAACCACTAAGCTGTCTCTCTTTCCTTGTCCCCTAGTGCATTTTTGTCTCTGCCAATTTGATGACAAGATCCAGGTAGAAGTGCATCTTTCCCCTGGATGCTGGTCTATAGCCAAGTGGCACAGTCTCAGAGTTTTGGGCTCCACTCCTGAGAGCTTCCATGGGAGCACCCAGGGGTGAGCCTGGTTCTTGGTTTCATGTTTCATACCCTTAGCCATTGGTAGAATGGTGACAATTTCACTTTAATTATTTCTGGTACTTCTGTGATATTAGTGCCAGTTTCCTTGGGTTCTAAGAGCTGAGTTTCTATGATGCTTGCCAAGATCCTTTCTCTGTTGCATAAATGTCTGGATCATTACACTTTCCTGTTTGTTTGTATACTTTATTTCTAGTTCAAATAGATTAAAACATTTATACCTGATAGGAAGAGGATACCTCTTTAGTATGGATCAAGTAGTGTTATATTTCTGAATTTCTGTTTGACATGCAGCTGAAACTTTAAAATCAAAGTTCAAAATCTTTCGATTAATATCCAGATGTGTAAGTGTCTGTGTGTTTTTGATATTTTCTTATTGTGGGTGGCATTACCAAATTCAAGTCGTCTCTCAGATTAGGGAAATGGCTCAGTCAGTAAAGTGTTTGTTATACAAGCATGAGAACCCAAAGCTTAATCTCCCACCGCATTTAAAAAAACAAAAGCTATGCTTGGAAGCACACACTTGTCATCCTCAGCACTGGGGGGTCCTAGGCAGGTAGACAGGTAGATCTCTAGTGCTCACTGGCCAGAATCTAACTGAAGCAATGATATCCAGGCCAATGAGATACCATGTCTCACAAAACAAATTGGAGAAGATGATACGGAGTTGACCTTTGGCTTACACATACACACACACACACACACACACACACACACACATACATGCACCTTTACACACATGAATTCACATGCACAAGTGAGGATTGAACCTTGGGCATTGCACATATATACAAGCACACACTCTGATCCTTTGCCGTCCTTTTCTTTGCTTCCCGGACACCATGAGGTGAGCTATATTCTTTTGTTTGTACTTCAAGTTCATGTCACTCTTCTGGAGTGGTTTGTCTGTCTTTCCAGGGCTTGGCCAGCCCCTTGTAGACAGGGCCTGGGGTCTTATTCCATTCATGTGAGCATGTAGCCTGGATAAAATGAGCCCTGGAGCAATATTAGCTGGGTGAATGACATTGAAAATCCCATTTGTGTGCTGACACTGAAGGAGAAGAGGAGAGGGAAAGAGTGAAGTGTTGACCCTTGGCCCTTTTGACAGCACAAGCCCCAAATCTCTTTTACAGGCATAATAAGAACACATAAAGAAAAAACTTCAGAGTTTGTATCTTGGCTGCAAATTGGGTCAGCCTGAAGCTTGGGGTATTCAAATTGGTCTTCTCTCTAGGGAAGCAAACTGCATAAATTAATACACAGAACCTTGGCCTAAAGAGCCCCAGGCTTTAATAAATAAAGAGCTGTACCTAGCCAAATAAGAACCTAACACTGCCAAGTGTCCCGATGTCTCAGTTACAATCCCAATGTTTCCTGGGCTGGGGCCCAGGCCTGAGAGCAAGCAGCTCAGAACACATTAAAGAACTGCAACAACAACGACAACAACAACAAAATGTGCTTCTTTTAACATCTCTTTTGATTGAAGAGACATCTTTGGCATCTCCCAAAAGCAATAGACATATCTAGCCTGCTCAAGGCTCCAGCTTGACTCTGGCTGAAAATAAAAGGCTATTTCTGGACCCATCTCTCCACACCACCCTCTCCTCTGTGACTTCCCCATTTATTTAGAACGAAGCCCCTCAGCGGTGTTAAAGGGTACTATCTTCACAGTATGGTGGGGTCTTTGTTAATAAGATCTTTCTCAGAGAAAGGGAAGATAATTCCTCAGAATTTCCTCTCCACAGGCTAGTGTTTCAGGAAGAAGGGACCTTAGAAATCTTACCATCTGGGCTGAGGAGATGATTCAGTCAGTTAAGTGCTTGCTCTGTACTTGAGTTAGTTCCCCAGAACCCATGTAAAAGCCGGTGTGATGTTGTGCACCTGTCACTGTGGCACTGGGAAGGGAAGGCAGCTGCAGCCCTGGGAACTGCTTGCTAGCCAGCCTAGCCAGATCGTGGGCCCCAGGCCAGTAGAGATAGTGTCTCAAAAAACAAGGTGTACAGCCCGGCAGTGATATCACACGCCTTTAATCCAGCATTCAGGATGCGGAGGCAGGTGGGTCTCCGATTTCAAGGCCAGCCTGGTCTACAGAGTGAGTTCCAGGATAGACAGGGTCACAGAGAAACCCTGTCTCAAAACAAAAAAACAAACAAACAAAAAAAGTCCAAGGTAGTTAACATCCTCAATAATGACCTCTGGCACCCACATCAAAAGGCTCATGTTAACATAAACACACACACACACACACACACACTCACACACACACACTCACACACACACACACACACTCACACACACAGACACACATGAGAGACAGACAGAGACAGAGAGCAAGAGTGAGCGAGAGAGAGAGAGATTTTAACCATCCCAGGCTGTGAATATGGAGGAGTCTAAGGTTCGTTCACGTGGTGTTTTGTTTTGTTTCCCTTAGGCACACAAAATGGCTTCATTATTTCTCCATAGCGGGAAAGGACCACATAACCAGGTCTATCCAATAAGCTTGCAGCCATAGTAGCTTGCACCAATCACTTCCATGCACAAGACTCTAAGGGTCTGAACTTCATCATTCATTCCTCTAGCTTTGGCATCTGCAGGGCCAGCAGCCAAGCCAACATAAACCTGGGTGTCCCCAGTGGCTTTGCCAACCCAGGTTAGATGGGGAACACACACGAGCACACTGTAATAGAGTTAAGTTACTGAGATTTGGGGTTTGTTTATACAGCCCAAGCCTCTCTGCTTTGGACTTTGGCTAACATAAGATGAGGACTAACCTGTGTTAATTAACAACATGGTTTAAGTGATTATAGCACCTTGCTCCTTGGTACCAAGTTTTGTTTTATTTTACTTAGGACAAGATAGCATATGTTTTAAGCTGTTCTTGAACTCTGGTGACACATGCTTGGAATTTCAACTCTTGGGAGGTGGAGGCATGGACATCATAAGTTCAAGGTCATCGCTGGCTACAGAGGGAGTTCAAAGACAGCCTGGTCTACTTGAGACCCTGTCTCCAAAACAAAAGAAAACAAAGGGTGGCTTAGAAAAGTAAATGATTGACACTTGATATTTCAGTATTTTCCATAAATTCATCTTCTTATAATAGCTTCACAGCACATTGGGGACAGGGAAAGAGACACTCTACTCTTATTTGTTGAGTGCAAGAGAGATCTCACTTCCACTTAGAATATCCTGCTGTTTCATTTCCTTGTAAACATTCAGCATCTCTGTGAACTCTCCTCCAAGAAAGAAAGTCTGTTTTAAACTCTGAGGAAACCTGCTCCCAACAGGAGGAGAGGAGAAGAAAGGAGAGAGAGGAGGGAATGGGGAAAAAGAGGAGAGGGGAAGAGATATATATAAAAAAAAAAGAGGGGAAGGGGAAAGAGAGGGGACCAAGGGGACAGGGATGAGAGTTGGTGGAGGGGGGAGGGAATAAGGCATTCGGATAAAAGAAGTGTGTAAATTCATCTTGTCTTGGTTTCTAATTTCAGGGAGTCTACAGCCTGATTGCTGTTTATCAAGTGCCTGCCTGCTGTAGACTAAGCAGAGCAGATATTTCTAGCCTTGCAGAGTTTATAACTGCATACAGACAAGTAAACAACAATAATGGCCGACTGTTTGCCAAGAGCTGCAAGCATTAACTGCTTTGTCCTTACATTATATCAAGACAGGCACACTTCAAGACCGGTTTACAAATAAGGAGCTGAGGCACAGATGGCTGATCGGTTAGCCAGGGCTACACGGTACACATCAGAACAGGAATCTCTGTTCAGAGACTTTGCGGTGAACATGGCACTCCTGTCCCACTAGCATGGTGAGTGTGGAGACAGGTGACTAGAGACAGGATGCCTTAGGAGGATAGAGCAGCTCACCCAGGCTAGCCTTGAACTTGTAGACTTCATCCTGCCACAGCCTGCCAAGTTGCTAGATTATAGGCATGTGCCACCATACCCAGCCTAGTTTTCAAATGTAAACTTACCACACAATGAAGTGGAAGTTTCTCGGTGTATCATGTGATGTAGTGGAGTTTCGCTGAGGCAAGGCTCATGGGAGGGCAGATGGCATTTGGACAGAGTATAAATACGACTCAAAGGACAGTGGTGGCAGGTTTGCATTTGCTTAGCTAGCTTGTTGTTGTTGTTGTTGCTGTTGTTGTTGGTCTCGAGTCTTCTCTCATCTTCAATTCATTAAGAGACACACAGCAGACAACTTCTCCTGGTATACCTGGCTGATCCTGGTCACTCCCACTGACTCCTGCCAATCCAATTTGGTGGAGGCCTGGGGGTTTCTGTTGGATTATGATGCTGCTGTGGGTTAGAGTTTGGTACCCTGACACTACTGAACTGGACTGATGGTATCCTGATAACAACAGAGATTAGAATGGCCCCAAAGAACTACTTTTAAACAGGTCCACATCCTCTTGTCCTATTTGTCATCTTTTTCCCCTTACCTTTAGATGGTAGACTAGAAGGGGGGATGAAGCATCTGAGAACCCTTATTAAAAGTAGATTTTGAAAAATCTAAGCCTACGGAACCTAAGCCTAATTCACAACCTAGAATCAATCACTTGAGAAGGAATCACCTAGGTTGAGTTTGCCTGTGGGCATGCCAATGACAGGTTTTTATTTTCTTAGTTGAGGTGGGAAGGCCCCACCTTGCATGTGGGTAGTCCTTTGCTGAGGTGCTGGACTGTGTAAGGGTGAAGTGGTAAGCAAGCAAGCAGGGGTTCACTTGTTTCTCTCTGCTCTTGACCGTGTATGTGATGTTGCCAGCTGCTTGCATTCCTGAGAGGCTGGCTGTGGTGGCACATGCCTATAGTCTAGCAGCTTGGGAAGCTGAGGCAGGAGGAAGCCTATGAGTTCAGGGCTGGTGAGTTCCCGGCTGTCCTGTATTGAGATTCTTGTATTTCCACCTCAATTACTCCTAATCCATATTTCTATTCACTATCAATTGCCAGCTGTGCTCCCCAAATACTTGCTGCTCGAATCTCAACCAGGTTACTTCTGCTCCAGCTGTCCATTCTAGAGGGGGAACATTTCTCTTGGGCACATGCTCCTGGTCCATCACATCTAATGGAGACCCCCTGTTCTCTATGTCTTTTTCCTCCTTCATTTTCCTCCACTCTCCTTCCTCCTCGTGGTCCCTACCTGTGACCCCCAGCTCCATAACTGAAACTCTGCCCTTTCTGTTCTCCTCATTGTACAGTCATTGGCTGTAGTCACATTATTTTAAGTTGGGAAGCAAGGCAGAGCACATAAGTCACTTGGTGTATGACTTGGTGTATGTGAAGATCTGCTCATGGGGAGGGGCAATCAGATCTTGGGGACCAGTATTTAGCATTTGAATACATAGCAGCACCTGACCAGACCCCAACCCAGATGCTATGACAGTAAGGAATCCCCATGGGAGCAATGATACCCAAGGGACATTGGGAAAGGAGTGAAGACAGAGAAACAGCAGAGGCTGTGGTGTCCACTAGGGCAATGGAGAGGCAGGAGTAATTGGAGCCAGTGCAGGCAAGTGTTTTTAAACCAGGCTTTAAAGGGGCTGGAGAGCTGGCTCAGATGTTTAAATGGGCTAATGGATCTTACACACCCGCATAGGAAGGTTCACAACTGCCCTCCAGCTCCAGTGGACTTTAACATCCTCTTCTGGCATGAGAGGGTATACACAGAGTGTACATACATACTCTAAGGCACACAAACTTATATATAAGATGAATATATATATTTTAAAAAATGTTTTCTTTGGCTAGAGAGACAGCTCCGTGGTTAAGAGCACCTGCTGCTCTTCCACAGGAGCCAAGTTCTGTTTCCAGCATCCATATCTGGCAGTTCACAGCCATGTATGACTCCAACTCCAGGAGATCAGGTACCATTGGCTTCTGCAGGCACCTGTACTCTTGTGCACACGTAACTTAAAATAAAAACTTAAAAAAAAACTTTTTAGTTTTTCTTTTAAATGAGTGGTGCTCTCAAGCTCAGCAACACTGCCATTTTTGGTGTTGGTCTGGATGATTCTTTGGGGTAAAGGTATAGGATATATATATATATATATATATATATATATATATATATATATATGTACATATGTATATATGTATGTATACACACACACACACACACACACACACACATATATATATATATATATATATATATATATATATATATATATAGTTTTTTTTTCCAGTTCAGTCCACAGAAACCCTGATCCTTATTTCCTGTCTTCCACTAATATACCCACCCCTACCCACAGCTGTGATAACCCTAAACTACCCTGAGAGAGTGTTCAATATCCAGGAGGCACTGGCACAAAATCACCCTCAGCACGTGGTCTTCAGAGAAGCAGGGTGGATGACACCAGGGACCCTGCTGGAACACACATCCTGACATGAGGTTCTAAAGAAGGTGATTCCGTTTTTGGATAAGATGTGAGTACATCTACAAATTCAGGACTTAAAAGCTGTGAGACAGGAGAGAAAAGCAAGAAGGGATGAAGGTAAAACTCAAGAATAAAGAATTAAAAACATCAAAGACTCCAGTAGCAGAGGACATGGGGAAAGGGTGGTCCTGTGGCAGGACAGTGGGGGAAGGGAGGGGAGTCATTGAGATTAACATAGAAAAGAAACGTATGACAGAGAATTAAAAGCCCAGGCCAAGGGCTACGTGTAAGGCATATGCTTGTGTGTGAGAAAACTCTCTCTGTACAGATGGGGAAGTCTATGCTTTATGTAAACAATCTATAGGGTGTCAAAACTCTCCTGGCCCAAGGCTATAAGCCTACAACCTCTCCCAGCAATTCCAATTCTGAAACTGCCTTTAAAAAGATTTATTTTTATTTTACACATATGTGTATGTTGTCTGCATGCTTGAATATGCACATACATGAGGGTGCTGGCGGAGGCCATAGGAAGGCTAGTTAGATCCCTTGGAGCTGGAGTTATAAGTGGTTGTAAACTCCCCCTTGTGGGTGCTAGGAGCCTAGTTCTAGCCCTCTGGTAGAGTATCAAGTGCTGATCATCAAGTGTGTGTGTGTGTGTGTGTGTGTGTGTGTGTGTGTGTGTGTGTGTGTGTTTGTGCATGCACACGCGTGCATATGTGTGCAGGCTTGGCTGCAGCTGCTTTTTCTTGCTGATCTACCTAATGGGCCCTGGACCTGCTTTTCCACATTTACAAACCACATTATTTGTTGCTATCAACAGGTCCCCCATTTTTGTTCTAGGACATAAGATTCTGGATATACTAGTGAATATCTTCTAGACACCAAGCAGCAGACTTATGGGGATGGTGGGGAAGAATTTACTCCTTGGGGTTCTATGACAGCCCTGGGAATAAGCCTGGATCCTGGGAACTATTTTGGGATGACTTATACACTTGTAAAATACCCATATTTATGCCATGAACAAGTTACTTCATGCTCATTATTTAGACATACCAATTAAAAGGGTTTCTTTCACTTAATGAGTTTCTTTTTCCGCTTCATCAATTCACTTATCATGAACAATGATCCCCCAGTCAATGGGTCTAGAAATCCTTAAGCTCATAAATCACTGTAGGATCCTAGATTCACGGTGGGAGCCAGTGTCTTAAGCAACAAAGTAGTCTTTGCCCTCCCTTTGGGCAAAGAATCCCTGTTTGTAATCATACTTGTGGGCAAAGCAACTAAGATCCCGAGAGACAAGAAAGTCAAGGAAATGGAGTCAACTTTTGTGTGTGGGTGAGTGTGCACAGCCACGAGCATCGGTAGAGGACAGAGGACAACCTCTATGGTCATCCCTCAAACACCATTCACCTTGCTTTTTTTTTTTTTTTTTTTTTTTTTTTTTTTTAACATTTATTTATTGCCAGGCATGGTGGCACATACAGAGGCAGGTGGATCTCTGAGTTCGAGGCCAGCCTGGTCTACAGGGTGAGTTCAAGGACAGCCAGGGCTACACAGAGAAACCCTGTCTCCAGAGAGGAAAAAAAGATTTATCTGTTTTATTTTACATGTATGAAAGCTTTGCCTGTATGTATGTATGTATGTATGTATGCATACCACATGCTTGCCTGATGCCCTCAGAGGTCAGAAAAAGATGTCAGTTTCCCTGGAACTGGAGTTAGGATAGCTATGAGCTACCTTGTGGGTGCTAGCAACCAAAACCAGGTCAACTGTAAGAACAATAATTACTCTAAACTATGAGCCATCTCCCCAGCCCTCACCTTGTTTTCCTCTTTCCAGTGGCGAGATTACAACTGGGTACCACTAGGACCCACTTTTTAAAAATGGATTTTGGGGAATGAAACTTAGGTCCTTGTGCTTAATCACCAAGCCCTTTATTGAATGTGCTATCGCCCTAGACCCACGCCTTGTCTATGTTAAATAGCATGCTTCATACTAATGGTCTCATAACTAGTCTAAGCATTATCAGATCATAAAACGTAATGGACACCTTTGGGATGGTCAAGAAGACCAAGCTTGAAAGGATGATGTCCCTGAGGAAATAAAAGGTCAGCATGGTGTACTAAGACTATGTGGCCAGAGAAGATGGCCCTTGGGACACGTGCAGCATTTGCAGCTCCCTTGTGCAAGCTTTCTTTCAGAGAGTCATTGTGCTGGCCTCTGCTGAGCCTTCTCACCCTTCACTCTCACTGGCAAGAGTGGTCTCATGACCCACGCACTGCCAGGTTCTCCCCTGTGGCAAAATTCTGGGCAAACAGACTGGTCACCTGGACCAGCCATACAGAAAAAAAAATGTGATTCTCTGGTAATAAGAGACAGATCTTGGCTAGGCATGCCCAACCTGTCACCTACCTACCAGCCCCAGTGTAGCAGTGAACATAGCCCGCCACAAGACTGTAAACTCACTTCAGTCATGATGAGCTTTGAGAGGTTTTTCTAATTTATTTTGTAACTAAACGGTGTGGTTCCTCTTTCCAGTGTAGAAAAAATTCAAATATTTTTAATGTTTACTAGTGTGTATCAATTATATATGATAATGGATTTCATTATGACATCTTCATATGTGCATATAGTATGCATTGACCATAACATCTTCATATGTGCATCTAGTATGTATTGATCATGACATTTTCATATATGCATATAGTATGTAGCTTATATTTACTATTCTCTCCCCCATTTCCTTCTCTTGTTCCTCCCACTTCTGTTGATCTTCTTTCTTGTCCCCACTAGTCTATTTTCTTGTCTTTTCTTTTTGGTGACTCAGTGAGTTTAATCAGGGTTGTTAATAGGAGCATGGGTGAAGGATTGCCTACAACTTGCCAGTGGCTATAGCACTGAAGAAAATGGGCCTTCCATCCTCCAGTTACCATTAGCTGTGCATAGATCCCCTATGTGGGCCTTGTGAGTCCCTCTCCCATAGCTGTGTTAACTGTCTATAGGTCTCAGGGAGAAGCATGGTTTCAGGAGCTCCTTCATCCCAAGGTGTGGTCCTGTCCATCCTTAACCCATCACTGTCTCTCTGCAAGGTGGACTGAGAAGTCATTAGAACTGTGTTTATTGAGTGAAACATCTCTCTAGGAGACAAGCTTCCTGTCTGGCTGGCACCAGCTGATACTGGGGAAGTTCTAATTTCTTGGGAACCATTGTCTGAATAGTTTGATAACCAAAGGAAGGGGCGCATCTAAAGATATCTCTTTAGAACATCTTCGTTTCTGTCAGGATGGGTATATTGTGCCCCATTGTTCCCTGACCACAGCCCTGCTACTCCCCCACACCCTCATTCTATGCTTTCCTACAGTTTACCAGGTGTTGTTCACCAAATTAGCCAACCCACTCACTCCCAGGAGTAGGGTTCACAAATGGTCTTCTCTGTGGGAAATGGTCTTCTCCCTCCTACCAAGTAGATTCCCCAACTCCTCACAATGCTCAGAGTAGTGTCCATCACCGTGAATCCCATTCATTTTCTTATGGAAGTTTTCTTCCTAGACTGAGGAAGCAAGGACCTCTTCATTGTTCCTTTCCCAATGCAGCCATATAGAATAATTCTCCTTTGCCCACTTTTCACTACCACACTGTCTGCTTGGCCTATTGAGGCTGAGAAGCCAAGTCAAGCTGGTTAGGGCTGCCAGGCCCAGGCTCTGACTTGATCAACTTCATTAAAAACAACAGAAGTTCCAAACTTTCTGGAATCATTGCTTTCTTAATACATCAGTAATTTTTTCATGGTGCCCAGAGGCTAAAAGAAGATGAATTTATTGAGTATTTTTAGCCCAACAATTATAGTGTTTTGAAGGAGGAAACCAGTTAAATGGGAAGAAAAGTGAATATTAGCATTTCATTCTCAGCTTCTAATTGCTAACAGATAGAAACTCCGGGGTCACGTGACGGATCAGACTTGGGGTTGTATTGGAAACTGGCATTCTCATTTTCTGTTTAGCATTGAACTTTGGATGTCACTTCCTTTTATAATAGCAATCTCTAAATTGCAGCTCTGTGCAAACATGATGTTAGCAAAAGGAAGGGAGCTGGACCACAGCTGAATGGGAACAGCCCCCATAGACTCTTTCGTTGGAGTGCTTGGCCTATAGGGAGAGGCTCTATTAGGAGGTATGGCCTGTTGGAGTAGGCGTGGCTTGTTGGAGGAAGTGTGTCAATGTGGAGGTGGGCTTTGATCTTATAGATACTTAAGCTCTACCTAGTGTGAAACACAGCCTCCTTCTGCTGCCTGTGGATCAAGATGTAGAACTCTCGGCTACTCCAACACCACGTCTGCCTGGATGCTGCCATACTTCCCACCATGATGATAACAAACTGAACCTTTGAAACTATAAGCCAGCCCCAATTAGTGTCTTCCTTTATAAGGGTTCCTGTTGTCATGGTATCTCTTTACAGCAATGAAACCCTAACTAAGGCACTGGTCTTATAAGGGAATTCTCCAGAATCCAGTGAGGAAAACAGGGGTCACAGTGTTTCTAAAGGAGACAAAAACGCAAAATGTAAAGTTAGTAAGAAGACACAAAGCAAATGTTTGCATTAGTAGTGAAGGGAAGACAAGATTCGGATGGGTGTTCATATTTGTTTATAATATGTGTGCATGTGTGTATGTATGATGTATGAATACATGTATAGAATATATGTATGTACATGTGTGTTTATGGGGTTTGCATGAGTGCCACAGTATATGTGTGGAGGGCAGAGGTGTTGGTCCTTGCCTCCCACCTCACTTGAGGCAGGGTTTCTTCTCCATTTACTTCACACACCAGAGTAGCTGGTCCTTCAGCCTCCAGAGCTTCTTATGTCTCCATCTCATCCCACCACGGTAGCACTGATGTTATAGACGTATGCTGCTTTACTTAACTCCTGGGGCTTTGAGCTCAGGTTCTTACACTTGCACAACAAGCCTCCCATCTACTAGGCTGTTTCCCCAACCCAAGATTCATGAACATATATGTGGTGGTTTAAATATACTTGGCCCAGGGAGTGGCACTTTTAGGAGTTGTGGCCTTGTTGGAGGAAGTGTGTCACTGTGTGGGTGGGCAATAAGACCACAAGGAAGCCAGTATTCTGCTAGCAGCCTTCAGATGAAGATGTAGAACTCTCAGCTCCTCCTGCACCATGCTTGTCTGGATGCTGCCATGCTCCCGCCTTGATGATAATGGACTGAACCTCTGAGCCTGTAAGGCAGCCCCAGTTAGATGCTGTCCTTTATAAGACTTGCCTTGGTCATGGTGTCTGTTCACAGCAGTAAACCCTAACTAAGACAATATATAAAGGAGACGAAGATGTGCATTGTTCAAAGAAAAGGTGCTAGCCAAAGCAAAGGAATACGTGCTTGGGAGGTCATTGTTAATTGTTTATAAACGGTTTCTAGCCTCTATCAGTAATCCTTGATCCCGGAGGGAGGACCATCTCTGAGTCAAAGGAGGAGCTGGAGGTAAATCTTCCATCTTGTCTTACACCCAAAGAAAGTGGCCTTAGCTAACTATTATGTTCATTTCTTTTGTTAATTTGATGGTGGTGGTGGTGATGGTGGTGGTGTATGTACATTTTTTTTCAGCATACTTTATTTTCAGCAAAGCATTAGGTCTCTGAGGTAATGCTATAGACTCTAGTATTCTCTCTCTCTCTCTCTCTCTCTCTCTCTCTCTCTCTCTGTGTGTGTGTATGTATGTATGTATGTATGTATGTATGTATGTATGTACTTGCACTGTGTATGTTCATGCACACACAGAAGCATGCGTACATAGAAATTAGAAGTCAACTTCTGATGTCCTCCTCAATAACTCTCCACAACATTAGTTTTTGAGGCAGGATCTGAACCCAAAGCTCCTACCTGGTCTGAGTTGGCTGGCCAGTGAGCTCCACACATCCTCTTCTCCCTGCCTCCCCAGCATTGGGATTACAGATGTGTACACATGTTATTTTACATGGGTCCTGGCAACCAAAACTTATGCTTGTGTGGTATGCTCTTTACTGACTGAGCCATTTCTTCACACCCCTCTAGCACTCTCAAAACCCAATCCTTGGCTTCTAGTAAATTCTTTATCAAGTTCCAAATTCCAGGTTTTCCAATTGCTGAAGCAGCAACAAATATCAAAAAAGACAGAAGAAATGGAGAGAGAGGACAGAAAGAGAGAGAGAGAGAGAGAGAGAGAGAGAGAGAGAGAGAGAGAGTCAGCAGGTAGCAAAGATATAAATTACCAGGAAAAAAAGCTCCCCCTGGGTGAAAGAGATAAAGGAGAGAGAGTGTGTGTGTGTGACCTTTAGTCACTGAGGACCAAGAAGACTGGATACAAAGGAGCTGGTTCCAGGAGAAGAAAGGAGAATGGGAACCTGGGAGAGAGAAAGGAACATATTCCTATCACTCAGAAGGGGTACCATTAACTGGTCCTTGCCCCCCCCGCCCCCCGCCCTGCTTCTGACAGGAACTGTGTCTTTGGGCTGTGAGAGGAATGGGGAGAGACTGACTCTAGGACGCGCAGGCAGCTGGCTGTGTGCTGTGATTAGAAAACCACAGAACTCTAGCCATTGGCCAAAATAACCTCCCTCTGGACCTGCTCCTAAGTCCACCTACCAAGCTTGCCACTGTCCCTGTGCCGTCCATGTCTCCAGGGATCCATTGTTAAAATAGAAAGATGTTGTTGTAGAAAGATAAGGCATTGACCTACCGGGGCTTGTCCAAAATGTAGCCTTGTTTGGTTAACTGTTAGTTAAATAAAATCAATTGTGCTCTAATAAATGTAATGCTATCTGATGCTGTCGCCCAGATTATCTCCAAATTCAGTGACTTAAGACAATGAAAATGTATTGACTTGGGAATTTGGGAAGGTGTTCTAATTACTTTCTATGGCTGTGATAAAAAACACCATGACAGAGACAACGTATAGAATTAAGGGTTTATTTAGGGTCCACCATGAGGGGTCCACAATGGCAGCTGAAGAGCCATATGACATCTGGAGCTGGAAGCAGAGCTGAGGGTTCACATTTGGGACTGAAAGCAAGATGAATGCAGAGTCTTTGAAGTGTAAAACTTATCCCCAGAGACTAACCTGAAGCAAGTCCACACCTCCTAAACCGCCACACACAGCGCCACCAACTGGTGGCCAAGTGTTCAAACTCCTAAGACAATGGGGAGACATCTCATTAAAACCACCACAGAGGAGCAAAGCTGGCAGTTCTGGTCCACAGTCTCTTATAGGATACAGTTAAGACCCCAGGAAGGGGAGACAGAAACAGAAAGACAGAGAGAGAGAGAGAGAGAGAGAGAGAGAGAGAGAGAGAGAGAGAGAGAGAGAGAGAGGACACAGAGACAGAAACACAGAGAAAGGAATGATGAGAGAAGAGAGACTGAGAGAGATTCTACAATATAGCCGAAAGCTTTGGCAACTATAGGGGGCTAATGATGGAAAGTCAAGTCTGGATTATAGGCAGGAGCCCCCTAGTGCCTCTGGCTTCCTTCTGACTCTTGTAAATCCCTCTGGAGAGAAGAGTTCTTGTCACCACAGCCTCCTTGCTTGTTGCCATTAGCCTCAGATAAGCCTCATGGCAATGAAAAGGTAGGGGAGGACCGGCAGGATGAAGATGAGAGACAGCGCCTCTGCTGACCAGCGCTCCTCCTGCAGGCAGCTGTTCTTGGCCCTGGCTATGTGTAGGGAGTCGTCATAGTGCCCCTCCACAGTCCTTCCCTGCGTGTGGTGGAAACTGGCTCTTCAGGGACCTAAGCATTCCTGCCCCCGCCTTCTGGTGTGTGTGTGTGTGTGTGTGTGTGTGTGTGTGTATCCTGTGGTACATGTGTGGACATCAGAAGACAAGCATAAGTGTTTTCATCTCCCACCTGTATGAGGCAGGCTTTTGTTGCCACGTGTATACAGGTTAGCTGGCCTGGGAACGTCTGAAGTCTCCTGACTCTGCCTTGTCTGGCTGTAGGAACGCTGAGATTACAGATGTGCTATCTTGTCAGTTTTACAGGGGTGTCAGGGATCTGAACTCGAGTCCTTATGCTTGTCCAGCAAACACTTGCCCACTGAGCCCTCAGCCCAGCCCCATTCTTTTTATTTGTTTAAAATCATTTATTTAAATATGGGAGTTCGTTTTCTTTTTCTATCATGTAGGTTCTAGGGATTGAACCCAGGTGACCAGGCTGGGAGGCAAATGTCTTTACTTGCTGAGTCATTTTTCTGGTTCTAAAATACAATTGAATATACAAATATGAAGAAGGTCAGTTACACGTGGTGGCTGCAGGCAGAGCTGGCTTGCTGTTTTATAACTACTGACATCCTTTCGATGATTTGAGAATATTACCTCCCATGTCACCTGAGCACCAGAACATACCAGCCAGTGGCTAACCCCATGGAAGTCTTTGATGCACCAGACAACCCATGCTGCTTTGCAGGACTTCTGCGAGGCCTGCTTCCCATTTCCCGTTTTCATATGGCTCTATTATTTCCCTTAGCGCTGCATCTCGGAATCTCTCATCCACTCACTTCATTACTTAATTCTTTCCACATTATTAGCCTAGTACTGTGGTTGGGGTGAGGGAATTTGTCATTTTTCCATGCCCAAATCCCAGTTTTTGAGACTCTGTGTGGCACACAGCAGGCATTTGGCAAGTATGGCTGACAGAAGGAAGCTGCGGAAAACCTTCGATGCGTGTTGCCAAGTAAAAAGGCGTTACACCATACAGTTCCAACTCAATGACAAGCTGGAAAAGGCAAAACCTCAGAGACAGGAAAAAGATCAGTGGTTGCAGACCGTGGCTCGGCTGGTAGAGTGCTTGCCTAGCAGATCTGAGGCCCAGGGAGCCATCATCAGCATTTAATAAACCTGCAATTGCATGCTTGCAACCCCAACACTTGGGAGGCAGAGGCAGGGGCATCAGAAGTTCAAAATTATGAGCTGGGAAGGTAAGCTCAAGGGCAGAACACTCGTTAAGCACACATAAAACCCAAGTCTCATCCTCAGTACCTCAGACCAACCAAACCAACTAGCCAAACGGGTCAGTGTGAGCCGGAGCTAGCTTAGCAGTGAAGAGCACTTGCAGCTCTAGTCTGAAACCTAAGTTTGGTTCCCAGCACCGAGGTCAGGTGCTTCAGGCATATCTCTGGCTTTCATATATGAATGCGCATGCATGTGCGCGCACGCATGTGCACACACGAGAGAGACAGAGAGAGAGAGAGAGAGAGAGAGAGAGAGAGAGAGAGAGAGAAGAAGGAGGAGGAGGAGGAGGAGGAGGAGGAGGAGGAGGAGGAGGAGGAGGAGGAGGAGGAAGAGATGGAGGAGGAAGAGAAGGAGGAAGAAGAGAAGGAGGAAGAAGAGGAGGAGGAGAAGGAGGGAGGAAGGGGGAGGGAGGCAGAGAGAGGACTGAGGAAAGGGAGGGACGAGTGGGACTTTAAAGGCATTACAATTATTCTGTAGGATGTTTGACAAAACAAGCCAGGAGCCACTAGGGTAGTACAGTGGGTTTCCTCACGAGACTCTAAGACAATTAATTGCAGGGTTTTAGCAGGGCAAGGAAGAAGGACCTCAAGCCGTGGAAATTCTTGATTCTCAATTGGTGAGAGATTCATTCAGATTCTTGAGTGCCTCCCCTCCTTTCCTGAGAACCCACATTTCCCACTGTTTTGTTGTTGCTGTTTGTTTGTTTTTATTGTCGTTGTTCTTGTTTTCCCTTTTGTTTTATTCTGTCTCACAGGATGGTATTACAGGTGTTCATGAGCTGACCTGAAGAAAAGGTGATGAGTCTGGATTATCCATGGGATCTCACAAGCATCCCCCAGAGCAGTCAACATCTGCTGTCAACACCATGGCCACACAAAGAGCCACTCATCTCTGTTCTCCTCTCCAGGCACTGAAAGTACATATCATTCCAGGAGGAAGTCTTGATTCCGGAGATGCACACACATCATACTTAAAAAGAAAAAAAAAAGCCAAGCATAATAACAGTGTGGGGCTGCAGCAGCAGCTCGAGTATGCAGCTAATTACAGGCAGGGAAGCAGATGGCCTCACACGCATGGAACATTCGAGGTAAGGCTCAACAGAGAAGTCTGCCGAGGACTCTGAGGGGCTCAGGACAGATGGAAGGAGATGCAGCCTTATTTCCCATGGTGTTTCTCTTCCCCACGCCTCCAGACAAGCTTTCTCCAGAGAAGCTGTCAGGGCAACAGCCACAGAAAACAGAGGGAAGGATCCCTCCAGCCCCCACCTCCACCTTTGACAACTGGAAACCTTGGAGAAGCGTGTCTGAGTCCCAGGGCCCTAGCTGAAGCATTCAGGTTCTTGTTTCCCGTGACAAAGAATTAGATCAGGGACACTAGATCTAGAAATAGATGGCTAGAAATAGTGACTAGAAATAAAGACCGTTTATTACAAAAGGGAGGATGCTCCCAAGAAGGGGAGTGAGCCTGTGAGCCGAGGGAAAAGCTCTCAAGGGCTGAGCAGTCTCAAGACCCATTGTCATTTAGTATCTGTATGGTGCAGACCTTTCTCCTGTGCGTTCTATTTGTTGTGTAAAACCCAGGTAGGAAATAACTTCCAGTGTCTTTCTCTGCCAATGGGCAGTTTCTAAGTTTCTTTTGATGTAGATTTCTCCAGTGTCTACTCACCTGCCCCAGGGAGATGAAGGATGTTGGGTGAAGGCCACAGGGTGTCTTCCAGTGGTGTGGAAGCATCTGGTCAGCGGTTCTGTTGGGTTGTGACTGCCTCATTAAACAAGCTTAGGAACTGGCTTTCTCGAATGTATGTTTTCCACAATCTTTCCTTCACCTTGGTTACTATGGCCCTAGCCCCAACTACCTGTGCATATGTTAACTTATATAGTCAGGGGGAATGAACGAGAAAGGTGGAATTAAATGTTTTTCATGAGCTGACCCAAAGAAAAGGTGGTGATTCTGTGTTATCCATGTGGCTCTGATGTAATCTCAGGGTTCCTTTGAGAATAGTGTTTGTGTGTGTACATGAGTAGAACGTAGGTAAACGTGAATGCAGGCGCCCACAGAGGTCAGAAGAGGGTGTCAGATCTCCTGGAGCCAGAGTTACAAGCAGTTGTGAGCCAGCTGATGTAGGCACTGGTAGGTGAACTTCAGTCCTTTCCAAAAGCAGCGTGAACTGGGGATCACCGAGCTGCCTCTCCAGCCCCAGGTACTCGGTTCTTAAATGAAAAAGAGGAATTCCGCCAGAATGTATTGTGAGATACTCAGTCAGCCACCAGCAGCTCAAAGATGGAAAAAGCCATGAGGCAGTGGCTGTGGACAACATATTGTAAATCCCAGCACTGAGAAGGGAGAGATAGGAGGATCTTTGAAGCTATATGACCAGCCAGTTTAGCCTGCTTGGGGAATTTCCAGGCCAGTGAGAGACTCAGTCTCAAAAAATAAGGTAGGGACCACAGAGAAGTTTCATCAAAAACAAAAAAAGTACCTCAAGAACTCAAACAACTGAGTCTTATCCTAAGGACCCACACAGACACAGACACACACAGAGACACACACAGAGACACACACAGACACACAGACACAGCACACACAGACACAAACACACACAGATACACACAGACAGACACACATACACACACACAGACACAGACACAAAAACGCACACAGACACACATACAGAGATACACACAGACACAGACACAGCACACACAGACACAAACACACACAGATACACACAGACAGACACACATGCAGACACACACACAGACACAGACACAGACACAAAAACGCACACAGACACAGACACACATACACACACAGACACAAAGACACAGACACACACAGACACACAGACACACACACACACACACACACACACACACACACACACACAGATGGGGGTATCCATCAGAGGAGATCAGAGAGTCTTAATTAGCTAGCTGGTGATTGTACTGGGTATTCCACTGTGTCCCTGAACTTTTCTCAGGGTGAGCTTCTAAGCACAAAATCCCATGTCCTGGGTTGACATACTTCAGTAAACAAGAATCATTAGCCGGAAGTAGAACTACAGAAGCCAAAAAAGCAAGGTAAGTGCATCTAAAGACTTTCCCAGAACTATGGACTTTGATGGATCAGGCCTTTGTTTTTTTGTTTTGACAGTGTGCTGTCTACATGCTGAATTTTACAATCTGAATGGAACTTCCATGAAGTCAGTTGTGATAAGGTCTGGGGTCTACTATGATCTGGGGGCCTATTATAGTTTTATCTGAGTAATGACACCAAGGCTGATCTCTAGTCTCCATATGCATAATAATAATAATAATAATAATAATAATAATAATAATAATAATAGCAGTAGTAGTTATGATGCTGATGATACGTAATATCAGTAAGCTTTCTGGAGACTCTACTGAGACTCATCTTGGTCTTTCCCAACTTCTACAGGTCATCCACAGCCTACAGGCATCTGAGAGATGACATCTCAGCTGAGGAATTGACCAGATGAAATTAGTTTGTGGGCATATTTCTGAGAGATTGTCTTGATCATTAATAGATGCAGAAGAGCCCAGACCACTGTGTGTAGTACCACCCCTTGGACAGATGGACCTAACTGTATAAAATAGCATGCTGAAGCACGGACCAGTGAATGAGCAGAGAGCAAACCAGCAAGCCACCTTCCTCCCCAGTTCCTGCCTCAAGTTCTTGCCCCGAGTTTCCTCAATGATGGATTATGACTGGGAAGTGTAAGGCAAATTATTTCTTTCTTTTCCAGTCGATGTGGGTCAGGATGCTTTATCACAGCAGCAGAAACGAAACTAGGCCAACCACTAATCATGGATAAGGGTAAATGGCACACCATGATTCTGAGATGGCTCACCGGGGAGGGCTGAGACCAGGGCTCTGGCCTTTGGTTCCAGTGTCTTGGAGAGAGGTGCAATGAAGCCTGAGATCAATAAGCGAGTGAGGGGAGTTTTGGTTTAGCAGTGATTCTCAGCTCTCCTAATGCTGTTCCTCATGTCAGGTGACCTCCATCCCCAGCCATAAAGTTATTTTCATTGCTATTTCATAATTGTAATTTTGCCACTGTTGTGCATCATACTGTAAACAAACGTCTGTGTTTTCCAATGGTCTTAGGCAGCTCCTGTGGAAGAGTCATTTGACCCTCAAACCTGTAGGTTGAGAACCACTGGCTTAGCATGGAGGAGGCATTCAGTGTGAGAGTTGATGGTGGGAAAGAGTTGCAGGGCCTTGGAAGAGAAGAGAAAGATCTGACCCTGAAGGGTGAAAACAGATTGAGAGACGGAATCTAGAGGAAAGGTTGTTGCCCCACCAGAGTATCCTAGGAGTCTGGGATGCCCTAGAGCAGAAGGTGTTCATTTATCCCTCAGAAGGAACTAGCTTGGCTTTAGGGCTGGGGGGATGGTTTGGTCCATGCTTGCTGTGCAGTCATAAAGGAACCAAGTTCCATCTCTAACACTAACATTAAAAGATAGGTGTGCTAGTCTCGCTTGCAATCCCAGTGGGGAAGTGGACACAGGTGACACTGGCTAGGCAGATTACGCTACTCAGTGAGCTTCAGGCCAGAGAGAAACACCATCTCATAAAATGAGGTGGGCAACATCTGAGGGATGACAAACAAGGTCGAACTCTGGCCTTTACTTGTAGAAGCAGGGGTGTGCGCCTACACCTGCTATATGGGGTGAGGGTGGGGCATTCCCTAAGAGCTCTGTAACTCTGAATGTCTTGTAAGCTACAAAGCTAAAACCCTGTGGATTCTTCCAAAAGGCTAATGACCACTGAACAGCATGGCAAGCACGACTTTAAAAATTTAACAGAAACTCGTTACTAATTCATTCCTAGACTCAGCTTTTTAAAATTCTTCTCTTCAGTGCTCACAAGCTACAGAATCAGACTTCTCAAGCTGTTGAATTTTTGTCCCCACTGGAAAGTCGACACACAGTGAGTCCCAGACTATTTTTCCTCTCCACCCACCTCTGCAGAGGTAGACTGTGGTATACGGGGAGACAGGAAAGGACAGCGTAGGATGGGACGAAGACAAGCCCTCCCAGCTTTGTGGAGGAAACCCTACATACTACTCCAGACATCTGGACCCTAAAGACAGTGTGGCCTGAGGCAGGACAGGTAGGATGAAAAATCACAGTTGGAGCAACTCCACTGGATACACTTTGCTGTTGGAACCTATTCCTTAGTTTGGGAATTCTAGAATTAGAGATGGAATCTGTGTTATTTTCTCTTCCCGCCGCTTAATATAAAAATAGCCCGAAAAGCAACTTAGTGGAGAAAGGGTTTCTTGAGACCACAATTCCAGGTTTCAGTCCATAACTGCTGGGAAGTCAAGGCAGCATGACTTAGTCACATCACATCCACAGACGAGAGCAGAGAGCAGTGAATTAATGTATGCATGCTGGCGCTCAGCTTCATTCTCTGCCTATACACGGCTCATAATTCCCTTTCTAGGGAATGATGCCACCTACAGTGGGTGGCTCTTCCCATCTCAATGAATGTAATCAAAATAATCCCCTACAGACATGCCCACAGGCCAACCTGATCTAGCTCATCCCTCCAATCCCAGCTGATTGTAGGTAGTGTTAATTTGACAATGAAAATAACTATGACAGAGCTTACACCCCCTTTTATTCTTCCCTAATTTACCATTGGGTACAATGTTGAGCACAGAAAGTTGTCTGCTAAGCCCTTTAAGAATTGGGGTTGAACATACATTAAGGTCCTCTCATTTTCCACTGACACTAGACCTCACTGAGGACCAGGTTTCAGGAGCTGAACTGGAACCAAGTAGCCCCCACATAGACAAGAGTAGATACCATTAAGGGAACACTTGCAGTTTGAACATTGTTTGATGGACATTTGCTTTTAGAATATGTGAAGTTTTGTGTTAATTGTCAACTTGACAGAATCTAGAATCATCTGGGAGAAGGAGCTCTGGGCATGCTTGTGAGGGATTATCTTGATTACTATAATTGATGTGGCAAGACTTACCATAATTGTGGGTGAGACCACTGCCTAGGCTGGGATCCTGAATTGTACACAATGAAGAATGCTATCTGAGCACAGGCGGGCATTCTATTTCTAGGTTGTGGGTGCCATGTGGCCAGCTACTTCAAGCCTGGACTTTTCTACCGTGATGAGTTTGACCTTGGACATAAGCCAGAAAAAAAAATTTCTTCTTTAAGTTGCTTTTGTCAGAGTATTTACCACAGCAACAGGGAAAAAAAAAAAAAAGGAAAAATGTAGCTGGACTTTGGCTACTTTATGGGTTCCCTTTTTCTGCCACCCTTCTCCACCTGTATCCCTTCCAACCCCCAACACTAGTGGGAGAGAAAGCTAGAGGGGAAAGGGGGCATCAATATTGGTAGGTTATTTCCTGCTGGTTAGGAACGTCGAGTTCCTTGGGGCAAGTTTGATTTGTGGGATATCACCAACCATCAACAGCAGCAGGAGCAGGAGCAGGAGGAGGAGAAGGAAGAGGAGGAGGAGGAGGAGGAGGAGGAGGAAGAGGAGGATTACACGCACCTCCCGTGTCCCCTTATCACCCGTGGAAGAGAAACACAAGAGGCAGAATTTGGGTAGTTACTGCAAACGAGCCTTTACTCTGTAACACAGACGAGGAAAATGTGGAAGGGCTGAAGGCAGGAAGGGGCCTTGCTTAAATACACCCTAGGGTGACGTATTCACTTCTGATTGACTGTCCGCTCACCACCCAATATTAAGCCTCGGGATTGGCAGTGACTTTGGCGCGCTTTCTGCCTTTGCAGCTGCACAGTTAATTGTTTACTTCTGGAGAAGACACGAGGCCAGCGCCATCTTGGAATGGTGGATTATACCACCGCTAACCACGGCTTCCTACAGAGGAGGAAGAGGAAGAGGAGCAGTGTCAGCAGCACCCCTCTCAGGACTCTAGCCTTTTTTTTTTTTACCCTCTCAAAAGTCCCCAGAATTTCAAATGCCATACATCTTCAGTAACTATCTGCATCTGGCAAAATTATCCCCTGCCAGAGCATGAGGCAAATCACAGTCAGCTGCTGTGGACAATCTGAAGCAGCCGCATATCCCACACCTGGGATTAAAATCAAAACATATTCCCACAACATTTCTGTTTTTAAAGAAACCAAAAATTCTCACTGCAGAAGAGAGTTTAACCTAAGCCCTTAATGAAGTATATGTTCTGTATTCTAACCTTACCTCTGAGTTTACCCTAAGCCCTTAGTGAAGTGTATGTTCTGTATTCTAACCTGACCTCTAGTCCTCAACATAGGCACCCAACTCTCTGGTTCTCTGGCTATCTCAGATTCTTTGGATCTGATTCTTGCCTTGAATATTTTCCATGTACCCTTACTCCCACATATATTGGGCAGGGAGAAACTGAACAATAGAATGACTATATAGTACAAAAAATTTATTAGACCAACCTACATGATCTAGACTGGGTAGTCTAGGTCCCTGTTTGCTTATCAGACATGTCTGAGGATGCAGAGAACCCAGTAACTACAACTACTTAGTCCATGAAGCTGGAGAACCACCAGCTTCAGTCTGGTACTGAAGACCTGGGTAGGGGGTGTATTCTAGACTCACTGGTGTTCAGTCTCAATTAGACATGCAAAGAAGCCTGTGTCTAATGCCAGAGAGTGATGACAGCAGCAAGGACAATGGGGTGGACACACTCACCAGAAAGAAGTGAAGGCAGGCAGTAACATTATGTCTCAGATGTCTGTCTAGGCTACCCTAGGAATGGGCCACCCATTTTGTATTAAGGTCTTTTCCCATCACAGACCCACCCAATGCTGTGTCTCTTAGTCAATTCCAGATCCACTTGAGATTAATGTCACATGGCATATCTGGTTAATTTCCATCATTTCCTAAGACTGTCTCAATTATTTGTCCTGGGGGACTTTTTCTGATACTCCACACTGGTGTATTCCAGGTGACTGTCACCTGTTCCATGTACCAGATCCTTCTTGCTATTCCCATAACTTTGTAATATGCCTACCATGTGCTACATTCTCCACAAGTGCCATTTATATGTCTGTCATTATCAGCTCCTGTTCACTGAGATGTTTTATAATGCATAATGTAACATGCTAGTGACTAGAAAATGGAAGAGAGTAAGATAGAACTTGCTCTCAATTCCAGCTTGAAAGTCAATTTTCTCAAGGGCAGTATAGGTTATACAAATCCCCCACCCCCCAACCCACAAATAGCTTGGGTAATTTCACTACCCATCAACCTGGGGGATGATTAGGTGTATGGCATAATTTTGGCAATGGGAGAGGACAGTAACATTAGAGTCATAAAATACAGCAATAAAGAACACCTCTCAAAGACTCAAAAGACAGGCTTTATCTTTTTAGACATACAGAAGAAAGCATTTGTTAATAATAATTATGCCATCCTAGGTTGGTTAGCCATGATAACATCATTTTCTGGGTGGCTTAATTAAAAGTCCCTGTGGTGATTTGCATTGTTTTGCGACTTGACAACATCTGGAATTACCAGAGAGACCTCTGGGCATGTCTGTGAGGGAATTCCTAGATTTGGTTAACTGAAGAGAGAAAACCCATCCTAATCATAGGCAATATGATTCTGTAGATTGGGAACACAAACTGAATAAAAATTAGAAAACAATACCAGGCCTTGTGGTAAACACTTCTAATCTCAGTGCTCTGGAGATAGAGGAAGGCAGATTTCTGTGAGTTTGAGGCTAACCTGGTCTACACTGGAAAAACCAAGATAGCCAGAGAGCTTCATAATAAGACCATGTCAAAAAATGATTTAAAACAAACAAGCAAAAAAAAAAAAAAAAAAAAAAAAAACAGAAAGAAAAGAAAGGTGAACACTAGCCTGTCTTCCTCTGCTTCAGGATCACTCATGCAGTGTGAATATCTGTCTCATGCACCTGCTTTCCGCTTTGGGATGGACCACACCCTCAAACAGTGAGCTGACATAAATCCTTCTTTAGTTGCTTTGGCCATAGCAACAAGAGAAGAAACGGCATTCACAGTCTCTGAAGCAATCCCTTGGATTTTGATGTGGTCAAAGAATAAGCCACGGGACCTGCACAAATCCCTTCAAACCTCACAGACTTTGTTGGCCTGTAACGGTTTAGAAAAGAGCTTAAGAGCCTGGGAAGTCTCAAAGACATAATTCAGAAGAATATTTAGCTGGCAGCGTTTCGCTTAAGTGGTGAAAAGCTGTGCACTTTCTGGCGAAGGTACTCTTGGAAACAAGGGTCTTGCTCTGTGGTTCGGGTGGGAATCCATGAGAGCGGCCAAGGACAAGCAATGGCTTGGGCTTAAAAGCTATGTGCACACACCAACTATGAATGCCTTCAGTGTACAGCCCTTCCTCCACACATCTTCAAAATCCATGCCCCCACCCTGGCAGCTTTCTTCTGAACTCTAGAGCCTTGAAGCCCCCTGCTGGGCCTTTTTGGGAAGGGGTGGTGGTATTGAAGGACTGAGTGTCATTCTAGGCTTCTCTTCTTCTCTTGAGGCGTGGTCTTGGCTTCAGCCAGAGCTGTGTCAGCATCCTTCTCAGACTCCAGGAGAGAGAACGAATGCTTGAGGGCAGCCAGGGCAGCCACTGAAGCATCCGGGGAGATAATGATTACCTCACAGTTATTCTTTTGAAAATCATTTTCAAGTTGGTGAACTCATTGGAGGTGGAGACAGAGCCCCTGACCCCGCAATTTAGGAGGCTTTTTCTCTCTCTCTTGCAATTTTTCTTTAATTAATTGGATGAATTTTCGTCTCTCTAAGCCCCTAAGTGTAGCCAGTGATAGAATTAAAAAGAGAATTGTTAAGATTAGTTGCAGCAGGGTCTGACCTACTTTAGACCAAACATTCTGGGGAGAAGACCAGATTTCAAGTTTCTGTTTGCTTTGTGTCTAAATCCTTCACTCAGCTAAATAGGACCAAAGACATTATTTCATGGAAACTTAAGAGTTTCATTTTCTGTGGCCAATACTTGACTAATGAGCTTGGTTGTTGTATGAGTGAAGGTTATTAAATAAAGGAATTGTCTTTGCTTTTGCATTGAAAAAGCAATGCTAATTTTGCTTTTAAAAAAAAAAAACCTTAGTACTTGTCCAAGCTTAATAGAAAAATAAATGTTTAATTTTCTCTGAGAGTCTTAGAAAGAGAAGCTTGAACTTCAAATGCAAAAATATTACCTAACAGTGTTGTCAGAACTTTCTAGAACATTCAAAAAAAAAAAAAAAAAAAAAGCAAAGCTGGCAGGGCTAGGGAAGTGTTCAGTTGATAAAGTACTAGCCTTGCAAATGTGATGACCTGAGTTAGGATTCCCCAGCATCCAGGTAAAAAGCTGGTGTGACAAGGGTGAGCTCACTGATGGTGGTGGAGGCAGAGGCAGAGGCGAAGGCAGAGGCAGAGAGGCAGAGAGGCAGAGGCAGAGAGAGGTAGATCACCTGAAGCTCCAGGGATACTAAACTTCATTTACATGGCAAAGTCTATGCCTGTAAAATACCTTGCCTCAAAAAAAACTCAAAGATGGAAGATATCAGAGGAATATATCACCCTTGGTAGTAGTCTGTTTTTGTTTGTTTTAAATTTTAACTGTCAACCTGACACAGCCTGGAGTCATTTTGACAAGTGAGTCTCAATTAAGGGATTTACCAAATCAGGCTAATTTGTGGACATGCTCATGAGGACTAGAGAGAGAGAGAGAGAGAGAGAGAGAGAGAGAGAGAGAGAGAGAGAGAGAGAGAGAGAGAGAAGGGGGGAGGCACTCCATATAGCCCAGGCTAGCCTTGAATTCACTATGTAGCATGGAAGACCTTGAACTCCTGGTCCTCCTGGCTCTGCCTTCCAGCTGCTGAGATTATAGGTGTGCACATCCCAGGTTTATGTGATCCCAAGACTCAAACATGGAGTTTGTACACATCAAGCAAGCAGTCTCCCAGCTGAGCCGCAGTCTGCACCCGTTGTTTTTTGATTGATAAGAAATGAAGGTTATTGAGTCCCCAGTGGATGCATTGACATCTCGGCAGGAAGGAACCAGCAATGAGAAGGAGTTCTATGTTACAGGCCAGGTGCCTTTCAAAGATGCACAAGCATCCCATTCTTTGTTTAGCAAATGCAGGTAAACTCCAGTTGCAGGTGAGCATGGAGTTGTCTGGATCCCCAAACCTCGTTCACTCCACCATGTGAGCTAAATGCAGGTGGACTGAGACTGTGGTCTAGCAGGAGCCTTGGTGTGTGTGTGTGTGTGTGTAGGTGTAGGTGTAGTGGAGGAGGTGAAGGGGAAGGCTAGTGAAAGATGAGTTCAGAGAGCTAAGTGGGGCCCAGGTTCTCAGTGGCAATGGATCTCTTCAGCTGTTCTGCACTGCACAGAGGCCACTCCAGGGCTGCCTAAGAGTGAGTGAAAAACAATGTTTGCATTTTAGAAGCATCCTTTTGCATAATGAAGACTATACCAAGAGTACACGAAAATGTGGGACCAGGCCATTAAGTTAGGAAGGTGTTACAGTTCTTTCATGTGACATACACTGGTGGCTTGACCAAGCCATGGCAGAATTCCTTGGACAGTATTTAAAGGCAAACCACAGCCCTTGAACATTAAACATTACAAAGATTAAAAAAGTAATTGCTATTGCCTCATAACGACCCCCTCATCCGACATTCAGTGTTGACAACTGGATGTGTTAGTTGAAGGAGGCTTGCAATATGTGGGTGTCTGATTAGAGATTAAACACTTTTTTAATTAATTTATTCTCTCATACATTGTATCCTGACCATAGTTTCCTCTCCCTCCTCTGTCTGCCCCCTTCTCCATCCACGCCTAGAGGTTTTTTTTTTTTTTTTTTTGTGTACTTGTATGTATAAATGCATGAGCTTATGCACAGGAGTTTAGATACCTGCAGAGGACAAAGGCCTGTTGGAACCCCCCCCCCCCGCCCCGAGTTACCACGGGCTGTGAGCTGCTTGCCATCGGCTCTGGGCACTGAACTCCAGTATTGGCAAGAACAGCAAGTACTCCTATCATGGAGCCATCTTTCCAGCCCGGGAATGGGAGTCTGGATAAGGTGGAACAACAAGTATGGAATCTGGGATGTATTTCTAGTGGGAAGTGGAGTGAGGGAAGCCCAGAGTAAGGGTGCGGTGGTGGAGGAGGGGCAGGGAATTAATTGGAAGGGTGTGGGGGATGGGATGGGAGGATTGGGTTGGAATTTTGAAGGGAGCTGATTCTGAACTCATCTGTGAGCACCGTGGAGCCCCGAGGCCCGAGAAACAAGCTACACATTGAAAGGAGGAGCAGGGCAGGAGAATCTGTGGCCGCTTCAGAGACGCATGACTTCGCTCATTCTGTCCCGCCTTTTCCTCCACACTCTGAGTTTTAAAGATATCTAAAATGTTGGAATTATGGCATGAATGCATAAAAAGAATCAAATCAGGTGGAAACAGACTACAGAGCTATGGAAATTATTATGTAAATTACTTGGCAGGACCACAGACCTGGTTCCCAGAGCAGCCACTTAACCATTCCGCTGGCTGCGCAGCCCTTTGTGAACTTTAGACTCAGTCTGGGCGATTGGTGTACTCAGGTGGGTCTCCAGCAGGCTCTTCTGGACATGGTTCTTCTCTGGGCAGGGCAGAGTGGGGCGGAATTTAGCAGGTTTTAAGGCTAGTTTTATTTTTTAACAGTTTGTTTGTGTACATGAATAGCGCATGTCTGATGTCCCTGGAGCTGGAGCTACAGCTAGCTGTGGGAGTTGGGTCTCACCCACTCAATTCCCTGGTAAGGAAGTACACATTTTTAACTTCAGAACCATCATCTCTCTGGCCCTGGGAATTTAATTTTTACTGGATGACAATAAGGTGGAGCATTAAGATTCAGTGAAAGGGATCAACCCTCCCAGTCCTCTTCTCTCTCTCTCACAAGGTTTGGGTACTCTTTCATCACTCTGACACACTTGCCATTTATGTCCCCAGTGCTCTATCCTGCCAGATTTATTTTATTGTTGAGGAGGGATAAAGCTGCTTATGTAATTCTCTAGTCTGCTCTGCTAAATGTAGAGCCCCTGTGATCATCTGGATGGCGTCGGATTCCTGAATCCCGCAGGCAAACACGCTTACTGGCATTTCATTGAAAAGAAAAAGATGGGGCCCTCTGCATTCAGCCTGAGCGTTTCTTTCCTGTCAAAAAAAACCCCCAGTTATACAAATTGTGGGGTGATTGGAAATGTCAAGCATAGTCAACCTACACACACACACACACACACACACACACACACACACACACACACACACACAGAGTGACTGCTGAGAATCCACATGGTGCTTCACAGGTGTTCATGTTGTTCTGTCTGCAGCTGGTAACCTGAGACAAAGCCCCCTGCATGAGGAAAGGTCTTGGGTTCAGGTTCAGGGGGATCTTTAAGTAGATTGTTTGGGTGTAAAAAGTTTATCAAAAGAGTTTTTAGTGCCGGGCAGTGGTGGCACACGCCTTTAATCCCAGCACTTGGGAGGCAGAGGCAGGTGGATTTCTGAGTTCGAGGCCAGCCTGGTTTACAGAGTGAGTTCCAGGACAGCCAGGGCTATACAGAGAAACCCTGTCTCGGAAAAACAAAACAAAACAAACAAACAAAAAAAGAGTGTTTAGGCAGACAGGCGGACTACAGTGCTGCAGGCTGTTAGAAGAGTTTAACCCTGAGGACCAGAGATAAACAGTGTGATCTCTGAAGAGGAATCAGGACACAGGAATCACCAATAGAGGCTTTTTCTCAAAGGTCTCCGAGGAAGGGGTGGCTTCAGAGCAGGATCCTCTAGCCAGGTCTGAGACAGAAGACATGGGAAGAAATGGGGAGTAGGGTTTGTGGCCACCCGCCCCTTTGATGTAAACTCAGTTCCTCAGATGTGAAACCCTGACCCTGGGAAGTCTAACTAGAGACTCAGGGAAGCCTTAGGGTGCTTCCTAGTGTCTTGAGACGGGAAGACGTTCTGCAGGTACAGTGGATGGCCTGGGAATCAGTGTGGTGTAGACTCTAAGAGTCCATGATTACATTTGGCATGACATTCCTCCACCCCTGGAGCAGCTCTGTCTTCAGAGAACAGTGTGGCAGCGCCATTTATGGTGAGCTTTTGCATCTGATCATCAAGGTCCTAAGCATCCTTGATTATAGACTCAGAAATTTCTGTGCACACACCTTCCCTGCTCAGGATTCATTGCCGAAGAGGAGGCAGAAAGACTGTGGGAGCCTGAGGTAGTGGACATCTGCAACAAAAGAATATTAGACAGACATGACAAAACCGTCGCTCATATGGACCCACGACTATGATAGAATGCACAGGACCTGCAACAAGATCTAGCCAGACAAAATCCTAACATAAATGGGAAGGGGGGTTGTGAAGCCCCATTCTAGTTGAGGAGTTATTGGTGATTGGTGACTATGTGGCTTCTAGAGGAGGGAGAGTTAGTTTTCCTTAGTGACACAGTCCCTGAGAGACCATCCATCTTTTACTATAGGACCCTACCCATGCACATACAGGCACATAAAGGAACTCAGTGGGTTTACAAAATGAACACATGAAATTGAGAGAAGAAAGTGGTGGGTGGGATAGAGAAGGAACTGGAGGGAAAGACATGGGGGTGGATTTGATCTACATGCATGTATGATATTTCAAACATGTTTTTTTTAAATCCTTGTGCTATTCAGCTTGCTATTTCCAAAGAGTTTGACACTTGATGGTTGAAAATGCATCTTTCTATCTTTACATAAATTTCAATGCTAGAGGTGAGGTGTTTCTTTTTTTAATTATTTAAGGACTGAAAATAAATTGATTTCTTAAAAAGGTTGGGAATTAGTTGAGTAAATTGTGATACAGTGGAACTAGGGAATAACATACAGACATTAGAAAAAGTGAGTTGGACTTATTGTGGATAAGTTGAAGAAAATTGGACTGCAGAAAAAAGACACAAATATACATATATAATTGGGTACCATTTTGCATAACAATGAAATGTCCTTAACATAGTAGACACGTGTGTGTAAGGACACATTTACCATAGTCTATGTAAGATTTTGCATGTTAAAGAAAAAAAAAATAAAATGTTCAATTCAGATTGTTAAAAATGTATTATATCCTTTTGTGTTTTCTTCAAATTGGCTCAGCCCATCTTAACTTTTAAATTTTAATTAAAATCATTATTACAGAGAGAGGAGATAGATAGATGGATAGATAGATGGATAAATAAATAGATGGATAGATAAATGGATAGACAAATAGAATGGAAAGAGGAGAGACTAAGAGAGAGTTGCCGGTTGAGACATGGGTGTGGAGGTCAGAGGACAATTCAAGTCAGGTCTTTCTTTAACTTTACACGGGTTCCAAGGCTCAAATTCAGGTCTCCGGATCGCACAGCAAATGCCTTTACTCACTAACCCATCTTAATGACCCCTTACATTTTGTAATTTTAAACAATTTTTACTGTTTTATTTTTGGTACCATTTTACACTCCTGACCATAAAATGTACATCGATATCTGGCCAATGCTTGTTATTTTCTACTGTTTGAATACAAGTCATTAGAGTGCAGTTGAGGCGCGTGTGTAGATGTGTGGAGGTGCAGGTACATGTGGAGGCCTGAGGTCAACTCAGACATCACAATTTTTCATAGAGTTTCTCACTGGCCTGGAGCCCACTAAGTACAGCAAACTCAGAGGCCAGTGAATCCCAGGGATGCTCTTGTCTCTATCTCTCCAGCAATTAGATTTCAAACACATGATTCTGTGCCTTCCTTCCTTCCTTCCTTCCTTCCTTCCTTCCTTCCTTCCTTCCTTCCTTCCTTTCTTTCTTTCTTCCTTCCTTCCTTCCTTCCATCTGATCTTCTGGGATCCCATACAGGTCCTTATAAACACAAGGCAATTACTGCACTGACTGAAACATCTCCCTGGGCCTCACTGTCTGATGCCATTGTGTGGACCAGCTGCTGCTACCTACTGGCTTTCACTGTCACACTAAAATGGAACCAAAAAGCTTGGGAACTGGTATATTCATGGTCTTTTTTCCCTGGTGAGTAATGTTGAAACATATTTTACGTGATTCCTGAGTTGTGCTCAGAAGAAAACCAAAGACAAACCAACTAAAAAACAAAACAAAAACAGAAAAAACCCAAAACAAACAAAAACAAAAAGACAAAACAAAACAAAACAAAAAAACAGAAAACAAAACAAACAAAACCAAAAACAAACAAAAACCCTGACTCTCCCAAAGAAGCTCAGGTCAAATCTCTAGAACATGTGAATTTTATGTATGTGGTTAAAAGAATTGCAGATGGAATTAAATTCAGGATTCTGAAGTGAAGAGATTATACTGGATTAGCTGGGTTGCTCTAGACTCAATGCCAACTGACTTTAAAAAGATTATCTATTTTAGGGCCGTTTTCGAGCCGCAGTAACATTGTGAGGAAGATACAGAAACACCTAGCACCTCCCCTTGCTCCTTCCTGCATAGTCTTTCATTAACCACATCCCCAAGTGCTACCCTTGGGAAAATTGCCAACCTACACTCACACATCCTTGTCCCCCAAAGTCCATAGCTTACATTCACATCGAGTCTTGATTTTGTGCTTCCTATGGATATGCAGGAGTTTATAATATGTAACTATCATTGTCTTGTACTATAGAAGGGTTTTAACCCCAGAATCTCATATAGTCTGCTAGTCTACCTAATCATTCTTCCTGATCCTAACCTCCTAGTAACCGCTTGTCTAGTTTTGTTTTTGTATTTGATTGTAATGCGGATGTGTGATGTGTGTGTGTGTGTGTGTGTGTGTGTGTGTGTGTGTATGTGTGACAGGGTGTGGGAGGGCAGGCGTACACATGTGCATGTTCCTGTGGTATTGGTTTCTTCAGAGGAGTCCCCCATGCTTACCCAAAATTCAGTACTTGTTCTAGGCTGGGTGGCCAGTGGGTCCCAGGGATCCTCCTGTCTCTGCCTCCTCAGTGCTGGGATTACCATCAGGCCTGACTTATGTGGAGCTGGGGACAGAAGCCAGCACTTTGTATGCTAGGTGAATATCCTATAACTGAACCATAACTACAGATTTACAATATTTAATGTTAAAAAAAGTCCAATTTACTTTAATCTCTCACTTCTTCCCTCCCTTCTTACCTTTCATGTATTATCCTTTGGTATATACAAATTATCATTACTGTGATAGTTTTAACTATAAACTTGACACAACCCGGTATAATCTGGGAAGTGTTGTTTTTAAACAAAAATCTCAATTGTTCAATATTACCAATGAAGACTTGGGAGGCAGATGCTGGGGTGAAAGCCTGCTAGCTCAGAGAGCCAGAGAAAGCATACAGCTGATATCCTCAGAAGAAATGCCCCTCTCTCTTGCTATCTCTAAAACCCTCCTTCAAATGGAATGTCCTTGCTTTCTAATTCCTGTGTGTGTTTCTATCCATCCTCCTGACTCCCTCTTACTATCTGTTTTTTTTCTTGATAATCCTATGTTCACTTCCTGTCAACTGGTTGCTTGCTTTGTCTCTTGATTTATAGTTGACTTTATTTATTCCGTTTTACAATGTTCAAGCAGAAAGTTCTTAGATTAAGGATGCATGCTAAAGCTGAGCCACACCACAACTAAAAACAACTTTTTTGAGTAAATAACACAAGCTCAGGGCTCACAGTGTGATCAAATATCCTGAAACAGGGAAGAGAGTCTCAGTGAGGGAATATCAACTTTGTGCTGTCCCTCGAGCATGTCATTTCCCATTGTGGGTGACACTATTCCATAGGTGGGGGACAGCATGAGGATATAGAGTAAGCTGTGTACCACACTAGCATACACATATTTATTTTTCTCTGCTCTACTGTGGGGGTGAGGTCCAGCTGCCTTGATTTCTGTGCAACAATGGACTATAATCTAAAATTGTGACCTAAAAATTAATTAGAAAAACTCAACCCTTTCTCTCCTAAGTTGCTTTTGTTACTTTATCATAGCAACAGCAGTGAAACTAGCATACTCATCTAAGTCAATATCCCGAGTCTCTCTTCTTTTATCTGCTGACAGTTCAGTTTCATGTTTAAATGTTAGGCCTGTGGTCCATGCTGAGCTTGGAATAGGCAGTCTGTGTATCTGTTTGTTTTGCCTGGGAATACCCAGTTGTTCAGTGGCGTTTGTTGAAAAAGACTAGCGTCTCTCCATTGTACTGCCTTTGCTCTTTTGCTGAAGATGAGTTGACTGTATATTGGGTTCTATTTCTGGGCTCTCTATCATACTCCATTGATCTGCTTGCGTATTCTCTCTCTAGTACCATAATGGCTTGATTACTGTAGGTTACATAAGTATGTCTTGCAACTAAACAGTGTCACCATTTTATAAATGTCGGCTCTTAAGTTTTTTTAAAATATAACATTAAAATATAATCATAAAACTTTCCCTTCCTCTTTACAACCCTTCCTATGCTGCTCCTACTGTCTCTCAAATTCATGGCTTCTTTTCTTTTAATCATTTTTTATATATGTACATATATATTCCAAAATACATGAATAGAATCTGATCAGTCTGTAGAATGTCACTTGTTTGTATATGATTTCAGGATGAGCACTCGGTATTGAATAACCAGTTAGGGGCTCTTCCCTGGGAAGACTATTTTGTTCCACGCTCAACATTGCATCTGCCTGTAGGGTCTCCTGAGAGACCTTCCATGTTAGCATGCCTGTTGGTGTCATTTTTGTTTATGACTTGTTCAGGCAGCCATGTTGTTGAGATTTCATAGGTGTAGTGTCCCTGACATTTCTAGGAAATACAGTCTCACAGAAGGACACCCTGTTCCTCTGTCTGTTACAACTTTCCTCATCCTCTTCCTCCATGTTTCCTAAGCCTTAGGTGAAGACATTGTATTGTAGATGGATCATTTGGGGCTGGGCAACACACGATCACTTGTTTTTGGTATTTTGATCATTGTGGTTTTCCATGATGTCTGAGTTTGGGTTCTATTGCTGTAAAGAGACACCATGACCAAGGCAACTCTTATCAAGGACAACATTTCATTGGGGCTGGCTTACAGTTTCAGAGGTTTAGTCCATTATCATCATGGCAGGAAACATGGCAGCGTGCAGGCAGACATGGTGCTGGAGAAGGAGCTGAGAGTTCTACATCTTGATTTGACTGCAGCCAGGAAAGACTGTCTTCTAGACAACTAGGAGGAGGGTCTCAAAGCCCATTCCCACAGTGACACACTTCCTCCAACAAGGCTATACCTAGTCCAACAAGGCCATTCCTTGGGCCAAGCCTTCAAACCACGGCAGGTAATGATCTCTATCTCTTGTAAAGAGTTATTTCTTTGTTGAGTGATGAGATCTGCTACATCTACATAGAAATAAATACTTAGAATAAACTTTTGAATTATGTTGGTTTAGGAAAGTGGTGGTAGAATCCCCTAGGATTCATGAACTAAATAGCCCTGAGGAGTTGGCTAGGTTTTCAGACATGGTTTTTCTCTTCTTGAGAGGTTTTTTTTTTTTTTTTTTTTTTTACAAAAATTTTTTTATTGGATATTTTATTTATTTATAATACAGATGCTATCCCCTTTCCCCATTTCCCCTCCCTAGAATCCCCTATCCCATCCCCCCTCCTCCTTTATGCTTTTATACCATTTTAACTACATGCATGTATTAAGGTCAGTTCTAGGTTGAGGGTCTAGCAATACAATAGATGCAAATAGACGAGGAACAAGCAAGAGAATAAACAAAAATAGTCAAAGAAAAAGCAAGGTATTAAACCCAATTACGTGAACACTCCCATGATCACTGTTTCTAAGGGCTTATCAGGATGACCAAAGTATCTGAGCCTACTTCCCTGTCCTATCCCAAGGTCATTTTCATGTTTGAAGCCCACTTCCTTGTTCTAGCCTAAAATTTAGATTCCTGTCTGAAATTACTTCTTTATTTTAGCCTAAGATTTAGATTCCTACCTGAAATTACTTCTTTGTTCTAGCCTAATGTCTAATTCCTGCCTGAAGCCTACTTCCTTGTCCTTGGCCAATGTCATATTCCTGCCAAGCAGCCCATTTTCTTGTCCTTGGCCCATGTCAGTATTAGCTGTTGGTTACTACCAAGAGATGAGTGCTACTATTGTATCCTTGGGTATTATTTTTATTCTTTGATCAGAGTTTGTGGTTTTCTTTCTATAGATCATGTGCATGTTTTGTTAGATTTATATGAAAGCACTTAATTTTTTGGAATGTTAATATAACTAGAACTAGATCTTTAATTTAAATTTGATTTGCTTGTTACTTGTATCTAGGGAAACAATCAACTTTTGCCAATCAACCTCCATGTCTTTAGTGATTGTCCAGTTACTTTTCCATCGTTGATTTCAGTATAACTGCGTTATGGTCTAAGAGAACAGGTTATGTTTTCTATTCTTTTCCACTTAAAGAGCGCATTTAATGCTTATGTTGACTGTTCTATTGGATGTTTCATATGAACTTGAGAAAAATGCATACTCTGTTATGGTTTTGAAGTTATCTACTGTTGTTGATTGATGGTGTTATTGAGTTCAACTGTGTCTTTACTAGTTTTCTAGTTTCTGTTCATTTTGAAAAAGGAATGTTGAAATGTCAAGCTATCATGGAAGATATATTTTTCTGTAGAGTCTGTCAGATTTTACTACACACACATACACACACACACACAGAGAGAGAGAGAGAAAGAGAGAGAGAGAGAGAGAGAGAGAGAGAGAGAGAGAGAGAGAGAGTCTTATGTAGCTCAGGCTAGATTCTCCTGCCTCCACCTTCTTAGTGCTAGGATTACAGGTATTTACCACCTGGCTCAGTTTTCCCACTGATCAAGAGTCAGGATGCAGGGATACTAACCCACCTCATCCTAACAGCCTCCACAAAGTTCAAATGGCTCTTTTACAAGTGTCTCCTGTAGAGCTTGGCTCAGCTCATCAGACAGACTTTCCAGAGAAGTGCCCTCTGGAGGTGGAGGAAGCTTCAGACTGTCCTGTTTGTTTGAAGTATGATTTAAATTTTGGAAGATAGAGATAAGTTTCTAATTTGGAGAACAGGAAAGTCACTCCTTTCATAGTGGAAGTTGGTAGAAGATTGTAAGCATGAAAGATTGAAAAATGTATTCTAAGAGATTGGTGAAGCACATTCAACTCCTGAGGTGACAGCAACATCATGTGTCATTAAAACCTGACTATAGAGTTGAAAGAAATTTCCTACTGGAGAAAAATAAATGCGAACTGGTTTTTAACACTTGGCTAAACAAGCAAAGGGCATTAATCATTACATCTACCTATATCTATCTATCTATCTATCATCTACCTGTCCATCTACATACCTACATATCTATCACCTATCTCTATCTATATATCTATCATCTATCTCTATATCTGTCTATCTACATATCTGTTGTCTCTTTCTCTATCAGCTATCTATCATTTATCTATCTATCTATCTATCTATCTATCTATCTATCTATCTATCTATCTATCTATCATCTACCTATCAACAGGATCTCATGTAGCCCAGGCTGGGTTTGAACTTACTTTGTAACTGAGGATGACCTTGAACTTCTAATCCTTCTGTCTCTACCTCTTAAAGCTGGTGTTAGCAGACACGAACTACCATACCTTGTTTGTGCAGGATGGGGTATCTAACTCAGGTTGTCTGGCATGCTATGGAAGCAGCCTATTAACTGAGGTATCACTGGCTCTAATGCTTCTGAATATTATCATTCTGTATTGAATGCTGTGATTTCCAAGTTGAACCTCTCTTTGCTACTTCTCCTTGTGCCAGACTCCAATGTCTCCTTAGCCTGGCGTTCCTATTCTTGCCCATTCTTTCTCTTTGCTGTTTATCAATATTTGGAATAAACTCTTCCTTCTGGGGCTAGACAGTGAGCTCAGCCATTAATAGCACTTGAAGAAAACCTAGGTTTGAGTTCCAGTACTTACATCATGGCTCATAGCCATCTGTAACTCCAGTACCAGGGGATCTAATGCCTCCTTTTGACCCCCAAAAGTGTCAGGCATGCACATGGTGTGCAGGCATACATGTAAAATACTTTAAAAAAGAACATTTGATGCTTTTCCAGAGGACTTCTTCCAGGCTTGATTGCCAGAACCCACATCAGTTGCCTATAATTCCAGCTCCAGGGTACCCGGTATCATCTTCTGGCCTCTGTGGTACCTGCACACACATGCTTGCACCTGGTGCATCCATGCACTCACACACAGACATGTACACACACACATAAATATATAAATCTCCAATTCCATACAAGTATGTGTTAGATATATACCTAAGCACTTCAGTTTTTTGGAATGTTAATATAAATAGAACTGGATTTTTTAATTTAAAATTCTACATGCTTGTTACTTGTATCTAGGAAAGTGATCAAATTTTGCCAATCAACCTCCATGTCTTTTGTGATTGACTAGTTATTTTTCTCTTTGATTTCAGTAAAACTGAATTATGGTCTGAGAGAATAGGTTATGTTTTCTATTCTTTTCCACTTATAGATTGCATTTAATGGTTCTGAAAGTGGTCTGTTTTATTGAATATTCCATATATATGTATATATATCTATATGCAGTTATATATGTATATAGGTATATATATGTATATATTTTATATAAACATGTATTTATGCAAATATATAAATATATACATATATATCTATATACATGCATATATACATATACATATACATACATACATACATACATACATACATACATACATATATACATACATATGCATTTTCCCCTAACTCAGTCAGAGGACAGTCCCAGGCTGGAAAAAACCTGGTAGTCAAGGTGATGAGGCTGAATGCTTCACGTTGCCTAAGATTGAGAGGTTACTTAGCTATCTCTGTATTTTGGGGACTTTTGGGATGCTGTCAGTGTTGGTTGCCAGGTAGATAATATCTTTAGAGCCCTCAGTTTTGCAGAGCTGATTACATCACATGTATTCTTCAACGAAAGCCTTTGAAAACATACATGGTGTCAACACACCCAGGGTCGTGCATAATGTTTCTAACACAAGTAACCCATCCCGGCCTCCTGCCCTACAGAGACCACACTCAGAACATGAAAACATCTGACAGCAAAGAACAGCATCCTTGCAACTCAAGAGTGCGAAGCTGGGATGGAAGCTGAAGTTCCCTAGTTCCTAAGTTCCTTGAATCTTTACATGATACAGATGGCATCAAAATACAGTCTCCTTCTCAGGCTGGTGATATCGATCATTGGCTGAAGGTCCTTGTTGCCAAGCTGATGACAATCTCTTGAATACACATGGTGGAAAGATAAAACTGAGTCTGACTCTTCAAGTTGTCTTCTGGCTTCTGCACACAGCCTTGTGCCACACACACACACACACACACACACATACACACACACAAACACACACACAGAGTCACGAACAAATAAACAAATAAATGCATCTAATAAACATCTAGTAAAATGGGGCACTCATCTATTTAGAGGCAGCAAACAGCTCGTGGATGCACATATTTGGTGATTGTTCTGTGCTGCAGAGATGCTTAGATGAGCTGATTGCTTTCTCTGCTTGCATGCCTGTCACTGCCATACAAGGGAACCACAATGAGGAGCGACAGAGACACAGGGACTTGCAGATTCCACCTTCACTCTGCAGACAGCCTTTAGAATCCTGAACTTGGTAAATCGTGCTCAGAGCCCAAGTCTGCTCTGTTGTAAAATGTACGTGGGTGAGGATGGGAGAAGGGGAATTTAGAGGTTAAGAATGGTCAGAATCGGTGGAAGTGGGTGTAGCCATCTGACTGCCCTGATAAGCTGACTCTCAGACACTGTGAATCACCGGGTAACTTGGGAAGGAGAAGGCTTGGGAGATGAGTGGAGTTAGGGAAATTGTAGATGCGGGATTGGGCTACGGGAGGAGTTGAGGTCCAGTAACAGCTTGGGCCAGGCTCACGGAGATATCCGGAGTGTGTGCATCCAGAAGACCAGCGTTTGTACAGCTTGTCACTCATAGAAGCCAAATCAAGGAGCAGAGTTGCAAATCTTTAAATGGGGGCTTTATTTGGAGAGCTGGCAATCCGAGCTGACAGCAGATTAACATCCGAGAGCTGTGTTTTATAACTCATCTCACTTGGCAGATCCTAGAGAGAGAAGTGGGTGGGGTAAAGACAGTCAATCATCCTGTCAAGTCTGAAGTTCAGAACCAAGCCTGGTTGGGTGGTCAGCATGGTCCTGAGATTTGTGATGTCTATCTGCACTTCTGGAGTTATCTCCTCAAGCTCTTCCCTGGCTCTTTGAGTTTAGTTATTATGTTCTGGTGTCAACCTTGTATTTTTTCATGGGCGTCCGGGCCAGGTGGAGTTAACTCAGAACAAACCAGTAACATTGAGTATGTGCTGGGCACATACTCAGCATACAGCATGAAGGGGCTGATTCTTTTCTCACTATGGAACATATATAGATGTTTATAATGCAAGCTATGAAGCAACTGCTCTATCCTTTCTATCTACTTTCTCCAATTTACCCTTTTGTGCAGTATCAAGTAAGGGAAGAACACTGAAGGGCTACACCCAACAGTGTGGTTATATGCCAGGGTGGCCGGGCACCTGAGCTGGCAGCTCTCTGTAGTTGGGAGCATTTTCTCAATAAGACTCTTTGTTCCTGAACAATAATGACTTCACATAAAGCCCACCTGGAAAACCAGTTACTGTGCCCCCCCCCCCCACTATACAAAAGCAGGAGGTAGCTATTAACAAATAGAAGGACAAATGTGGACATTCCATTCACAGATATGGTGGAAGGTTGTGATGCTCAAATTTCATTACTCAGAAAAAGAAAAGGAGGAGTTGGGGGCTCATTCATTCAAGGTCAAACAATAAGCCCATGTCTGATAAGTCCTTGACCTTGTCTTCATTCTCCCTAGGATGGGACCATTCACCAGCTACAGACCAGAGTGGTTACAAGCTGTCTTAAGGATGCCGCATGCTAGCCTTGGCTTCTGTTACAGGGACCTGGAACACCTTTCTCTACTTCTCTCTCGCTCTCTCTCTCTCTCTCTCTCTCTCTCAAGTACACAGTTTAATTGATTTATTTTTAATTTATTTGGCATATCTATTTATGTGTGCATATGTCTGTTCTGTGTATGCATGTGGAGGCCAGAGATCAATCTTGGCTGTCTTTCCTCAGGCTCTGTCCCCTTGGTTTTTTTTTTTGAGATACAGCCTCTCACTGGAACCTGAGGCTCTGTTACCAAGTCCCAGGGATCCCCTTATCCTTGTCTCACCAGCACTGAGATTGCAGGAAAATGCCAATTCTCCTGGCTTTGTCTGTACAACTCAGGTTCTTATTCACGGTTCTGACAGGTTTATTCTCCAGAGCCTTTAGTCTTCCAAAGCGGCACTCATCTTTTCTGCTGCCTATAGACTGACTAGAGAACTTGCTTCAAGGAAAACAATTTCTTTTCGGTGTCTAATTCAGCAGAGGAAACACTAAATGTGAGGATTAGACTCAGTGCTGTCTGTAACTTAATGCCCTTGGCCACATGGGAAATCCATAAATTCACCAACCATAAGCCGATTGACAGAGCACAGAACTAAGCCAGAGAGGATGGAAAAGTGCCATCTCCCTGGAATCACACAAGTTACCTGCAGAGGTCACTGGGGTGCACCCTGGGGAGGCACATCCAACCAGCTAGTGAGCTTCCTTTTCCCCTCTGTCCCGCTGAAAGGTGGACTTGATGCTTGGCAGCATTTGAGGAGAACGTTGTGATGGATTGGGGTGGGGGGAGGGGAGTTCCAGAAACATCTTATCTTGGACCATCATCAAGATGGCTAAGCACATCAAAGGTGCTTGCCACCAAGCTTGACAACCTGAGTTACATACCCAGGCCCCATGTAGTGCAGGAAGACCACCAACGCCCTAAGTTTTCTTCTGACCTGTACATGGCATTCCCCTCCCCTAATAGATGCAAAAAGAAGGGCTTTTAAAAGAATGAGAAATCTAAAAATGAAAAGAAAGTTAGAATAAAGAAAAGCTGTGTCTTATCTTGTTCCATGCACCCAGGACAAGAACAATGAGTGTAGGAAGCTGACCGTCCGTCTCTGATGGCCCATCTCTAGTCACTGGCCTCCTCAACGTCCCCTCTCATCAGGCTCCGTGGTTCAGACTAATGCTCACTGTGTTCCTTGGAAGTTTAATGAACGAGAGCATCAAAGCTGTCATTTGTATTTCTAGGCTTTATCTCTGCACAGTGTGTTAATATGGAAATTAATTTTGTGCTCATCAGATAGGGAAATAACTTATCAAGGCACAGGTCTTTTAGTATTATTGGAAGTTCTTCCTACCTCATCTCTGGCAGCTGAGTACTTAATAATACCCAAACAGGGGACAATTAATTTGCTGCAGATCCTAGGAATAGTCTTGAAGCTGGAGAAGAGCTTTTTGAGCCTGAGTGAGACCCATCCCTACCAGCTCAGGCTTCCTTCCATCTCCCTTGCCTGTGTACCATCAGCACAGTTTATAATGTAACTGGCTTCTAGAAGTTTCTCCAATGCATCTTAGTTTCTTAAATTGGACAGACTCCTTTGTCTCACCTACTTCTGAGAAGCATCTACTTCAGATTTTTTTGAAACAGAGACTCATATAGTCCAGTGTGGTGGTTTGAATAAGAATGGGCCTTATAGACTTTGTGTTTGAATCCTTAGTCCCCAGGTGGTGGAACTGTTTGGGCAGGATTAAGAGGTGTGGCCATGTTGGAGGAGCTGTGTCACTGTGTCACTGTGTGTGTGTGTGTGTGTGAGTTTTTGAGGTTTCAAAACTCTCTGCCTCCTATTTGTAGATCATGATGTAAGTTCTCAGCTTTTGCTTCAGCGCCATTCCTGCCTGCCTGTCTGCTGCCACACTCTCCTCATGATGGTCATAGACTCTCTCTCTGAAACTGTAAGCCCCAATAAACTCTTTCTTCTATAAGTTGCTTTGGTTATGGTGTCTTTTCACAGCAATAGAAAAGTAACTAAGACACAGGTTGGCCTTAAACTCAGTATGGAAAGATTACCTTGAACTCTTGTTTTTACTGCTTCAAGAACTCTCAAGTTCTGGGATTACAGGTGGATCACACATGGTTGATGTGGAGCTGGGGATGGGAGCCATGTCTGTTCATACTAGGCAAGCATTCTACCGACTGAGCTAACTGTACATTCCTACTTAATCTTTGAAGGTTGCCATGTCACTTCCCCTGTTCCCCTGAAGGCTGGGGCTCTGTTAGTCTGCTTCTGGTTACTATAATATATCCAGGCTATGTAGTGGCTGAGTTACATATTGGGAGGTTAGGCAGGACAGTAGCAGAAGGAGAGGAGGAAGGAGAGGGAGGGGGGATGAGAGAGGGAGAGAGGAGAGAAAAAGAGAGAGGGAGGGAAGGAAAGAGAGAAAAAGAGAGAGGGAGGGAAGGGGAGAGAGAAAAAAGAGAGGGAGGGAAGAGGAAAGGGAGAGGGAGACAGGGAGGTGAAGCAGCTGTCTTTGCCTCATTTCTATTCCTGTAAGTAATACGTCATCCATATTCCTGTAAGCAACTGAAATCAAACTTATGGGTTCACCAAGTTGGACTTTGGTGGTATCCATACTTTGGTTCTGTTATGGACCCTATACCTTGTGTGAATGTATGTGTATGCTGCATCTCCTCAGGAAAAGTCTATCACATAACAATCTTACTTTGAAAGATGAAGTCTCTCAGTTTTACCTGATTTGACTAGGCTGGCTGTCTAGAGAACCTAGAGATCTGCCTGTCTCTACCTTCTCAGCCCTGAGATTATATCCACATACCACCATCCAGGCTTCTTTATACAGATCCTGGTAACTGACCTCAGGGCCCCACGCCTGTGCAGCAAGCATGTTCCTGACTAAGTCATCTTGGCAGCCCATCTGATTTTGTATGTGGTCCCAGTTCCTGAGAACTTTCCAAGCATCTTCTGAGCACAATCTAATGGCCATTATCAGTTTTGCACAAAGAAGGGCAGTTGGGCCTCCTTAAAGGAAGAACTAAAGAGTCTGCTCTCTCTGTGCCTCTCTGACCACAGAAAGTGGTATTCCAGTCTCCTTGGAGACGGCACAGCCTTAGAAGAAGAAGCTTGTCTGGAGACACAGCCCAGCCTGCTCCCCAGAGATGAGGAAATGGGGAGAGAATAACCATTCAGAGAAGAAATGGTACTAGTGTGCAATGAAGGGGCATCACTGGAGGGCCAAGAAGTCATTTCCCATCTATATGTATTAGCTTAGGTCTCTTTAGTCCCCTGCTCAGAACATCTGGACCTTGTTCAATCATTTTTTTTTTTTAATAAACCTTGAAAACATCAAATACATATTATTTGGAGACTCTTGGTTTCCATTCTGGAGAGTTTTACCAAGTTGGTGACATTAATGTACCTTACATTACATTGTTTCATTCTACACTTTCAACTTCATGACAGGTAACAAAAGACTTTGTGAGAAATTGTACTTTTCACTCTAAGATCACCTTGCCCACCATCAGACCATCCATCACCTACCGAGCCTGATAACTCTCACAGTAGGTTTGATTTGTTTGTGTGCCTGCATGGTATAGCATGTGTGTGTGTGTGTGTGTGTGTGTGTGTGTGTGTGTGTGTGTGTGTGCACAAAGGCCAGAGGAGAACACTGATGTCCTGTTCTATGATCACTCTTGATGTGAGGTACTTAAAGCCAATCTGGTACCAGAAAGTCCCAGAGAGCCTTCCGTCTCCATCTTTCACAAAGCTGCGTGACAGGTGTTTGCAGAACACCTTGCTATGTAACGTAGGTGCTGGGATCAAACTCAGCCCCTTATGCTTGTGTAGACAGTGCCCTAGTCCATGTAAGCATCGTCCTAACACAACAGGTATAAATTAGTTGAGAACACATAGCTGCTGAAAGCAGAATTAGACTGTGGTGGAAACGGTGTTAAAGTGAAGCATGCTGGGTACAAGAGTCTGACGCATGAAACATTGAAACCTTTGACAGAATAAGTGACAGGGCTGGAGAGGTGACTCAGCCAGAAAGAGTGTTTCCTGCATGAGCATAAGGACCTGAGTTCAAACCCAGAACAGGTACATGAAAAGTAAGGTCTGGCTTCGTGTACCCACAGCCCCAGTGCTTTGAAGCATAGAAACGAGAGAAGAGCTGGGACTTGCTAGCTGCAGCCAAGCTCCAGTGACAGTGAGAGATGGTCTATCAAGGGACTAAGGCAGAGGGCAGAGAGTGTCAGAGCAGGTCACTTGACAACCTCTCTGGTTACTGAGTGCATGTGCACCTCTGTACACAGATATATACTTACAACATATCCACATGCAGATACACACACACACAGACACACATACAGACACACAGACACACAGATATAGATGCACACACAGATACATAAACACACACACAGTGTCTGGATGGAGCCTTTTGAACACATAATATCTAAACATGATTTCGTGGCCCATACATGGCAGGAAGGAGATCATGTGTTCTTATGATGAGGGAGCAGCATACTTAAGAGAACAGAAAAAGACTGGCTGACACAGAAGGGTCAGCCTCCATGCCCCCACTCCATAGCATCCCCTTTGGTAAGCTACTGTCCTTCTTGAGTTTCCCATTTGTCAGATGGGGGCAAAGTACATAATACCAGTGGTGCAGCCACCTTGTACTCCCAGCAAAGACAAGCAAATACAGATGAAAGTCACTGTGTGCTTAGCAGTACTAAGTCAATATTTGACTTTAATTATTTTGTTCCAAGTTTGAGGGGAAAGGAGAGTGTGCAGTAAGATTTGAAAATAGTTCTCTCTACAGTTGAAGAAAATAATTTGAGGAAGGGACGACATTTTGTTTGTTAAAGAATTTATTGAGGTGAGCTTATAGAGATATAAAATGGGTGGAGAGAGGTTGAGAGAAGTGGAGACAGGGAAGGGAGAAGAATAGAGAGGGATTGGGAGGCTGATTATGAACACAGATTCTAGGGTCCTTGGATTCCATCCCCCAGCACCTTCTAAGACAGCACAGAGGCACCTGAATGTAATCCAAGAACTTGAGAGGTAGACTTAAGGATATCAGAAGTCCAAGTTCATCCTCAGCTGCATTGTGGGTTCAAGACCAGCCTAGGTACATGAAACCCTGTCTCAGAACAAGAAAAAAAGAAGGAGGCCTGCTCTGTCTTGCCACATGATGCCTGGTCCCTCTGGAGACCCCCACCTGGAAGAGGAATATTATTAGATGCAGCTTGCCCACCTTGAACTCCCAAGCCTTCAAAATCACAAGCTGAGTTCTTCATACATCACTCCATGGTCTCCAGTAATGGGACAAAAAATGGACTAGGATGGATTGTTTCTTTAAGGCAGGGGGCAGCAAATAGCACCCCAGAAGCCAAATCTGGTCCACCATCTGTCTCTGTATAGCACATAAGCTAAAATGGTGTTTTAACTTTTTAAAATTTAACTAATTTAACTTTATTGAGTTACAGTTATCATAACATAAAATTAGTATTTCAGGGGCACGACTTCTTCCTTTTTTGTTTTAATTAATTAATTGCTTTTTAGTCATTACTTTTTTGGTCTAAAAATTTCTTTTTTTTAAGATTAAGATTTCAAGATTTATTTTTATTAATGTCAGTGTGTGTGTTTGTGTGTGTGTGTTTCTGTGTCCGTGTGTGCTTTGTTTTAGTGAGTATGCACACAGTGTAAGAAAATCAGAAAAAGGTGCTGGATCTCCTAAAACTGGTGATTGTTGAACCGTTGTCTGGGTGATGAGAACCAAACTCAGGTTGTCTGGAAGAGCAAGTGCTCTTAACCAGCAAGCCATTTTCTCAAGCTCCCATTTGGAAATTTTATACTTGTATATAATGTATTCTTATTATTTTTACCCTGTATCCTCTTTTGTCTAATTCCCATACCTACTCCCTCCACAGACTATCAGCCCCTTGCCCAGGGGTTTACAACCCTTTGGACCATCTGAGGTACCATTTTATTGGAAGTTCATTGGTACTTGGTATGATCATTGGCAGGCACACACTTGCAGGCAATGATTTATTTTCTCCTTGAGACTATCAGTAGCAAAGGGTTCAGCGGTGAGGATAAGGGCCCATAAGCCCCACTTCCACCCACTCCTGACTATTGATAGACACATTATCTTGTAAATCCAGTATATGCATCCATAGCTGCTGTGAATTCATGACTGTAATGGATGCATGCACAACGTATGTATAAGGATGTGTGTGTGTCATCAGAAGACAACACGGTGGAGTCAATTTTTTTCATCATTTATGTGGGTTCCATGGATTGAGCAGTTGAAGAAAATATTTCTTCCATGTGAGAACTCTACGAAAAACAAATTTTAGTGGCCTTTGTAAGGAGGTGTCTGTGTGTGTGTGTGTCTGTGTGTACCAGTGTGTTGGGGTGTACTGTGTGAAGGTTGTCTCTGTATATGCAATTGTTGATTGCTGTACCAGCAGAGAGCTGAGTACTGGCTGGATTTTGGTATTGTTATTCTTCCAGGTCATCAACTGCCTCTGTCTACTGTAAACTCTCTTCCTCCCTCACCTGTTGATTGGCTTAACAAGGATGGCCAATAGGTAGGCAGTAAAGAAAAGTCAGGGCTTCCAGGTTGAGAGAGGGTTGGCGGGGGGTGGGGGGGAAGAAGGATCAGACTCAAGGATTCACCAGCTGGATGCTGAGGTCAGAAACATTAGTGGAGGGGTAGAGCTGATCACATGGAGGGACACAGAGCAAGAATTAGTCAGGTTAATTATATGAGCTGGCTGGGAGGTAGTTCAAGGTAAAGGTATAAGCTTTTATAAATATTAATAAGTCTCTGTGTCATTATTTAACCACTGCCAGGTCCAGAAAGTTATACCAGTGCATTTCTGTGTATATGTCCTTGTGTGTGTGTGTGTGTGTGTGTGTGTGTTTGTGTTTGTGTTGTCCTTTGCCTCACTGTGTTTTTCAAGACATAGTCTCTCACTGGCCAGGAGTTGACCTAAAGTAGGCTGGCAAGCAAAACCCAAGATCCCCATTTGATTAATTCCCAAAACTGGAAATTCAAACCTGTGCCACCACACCCCACTTCCTTTTAAAGCGTGATTCCAAGGAGCACATTCATGTCCTCGTATTCTCAAGGCAAGGATTTTTAACAGCAGTGCTATTTCTCCAGTTCCTATAAATTTTTTCTTTTGAACATACTCCTGCTCATTCTATAACTGCTCTCTGGCTACAGAGGCGAGGTTGAGCAGTTGGGAGAGCGACACAGTGGCCCACAAAGCCAGACATACTTACATCTGGTATTTTGTGAAGTCTGTTGGTCCTCAGTTTAAGGTCTTCATAAGACTAGGGTGGTCCTACTTCCTTTGGGAACGAGGCAGTCTTCCTTCTTTTCTACCTTCTTGGTTTTAGTGAATGGTGGAGTTTACCAAAAAATTACACTGGTATTTTTCTCTATGGGTTTGTCACAGTCATCAATATTTGTGCTAAACCATTGGCCTAAATGGCATGCCAAGGTTGTTAAGATACAGATAAAGAACAACAGGGAGGTGTTTAAATTTCATGTTCTTTTTAATGGGTAGTAATGTATAGCATCTTGAATAGATTGGCTGACAGTAGTAGAAACATCAAAAAAGATTATGAGACAAAGTAATTGAGTGCCTTCCACACAGATGCCCTAGGAACTCTGTGGAACTTGAGTCATGGAAGAAAGAGGTCTGGAAGATATGTAAAGCACCACCTCCAGAGGGTTCCGTTGGTTAAGCACTTACTGTGCAAGCATGAAGCTATGAGTTCAAATCTTCAGAATGCACGTGAAAGCTCCCAGTGTCTAGTTTGGATTTCATGGAAGCTCAAGGTCACAGTGGGCTATGCAGTTGACTTTGAGACTAGTCTGAGCTACCCTCCACACATATACTCACCTCATATGCATGTCTACACACATGCATGTTCACACACATGTATGTGTACACACACACACACACACACACACACACACACACACACACACACACACCAAGCATAAGGGGCCACAGACTCCTTCAGTGATAATTCCTTTAAACAAGGAGTCTTAGTCCAAGGCCAGGGTCCAGATACACCCAGACACTTACAACAGAGGTCAGGGGGCTTTGACTGATGGCAGATGAGTTTGCCGTTTTGTTGAGAACTTGTTCCACTGAGGCAGGATATGGGCAGATTCTAACAACAGAGAGGGAGGAAGGGAACTTTTGGTAGAATCGTGTTTCTTACTGGTCCATGGAATCACTTCAGACAAAATGGACAAAATGCTGCCTGGGAGTCAGCTTAAGTGTATACCTACCAGCACCTTACACTGAACTTCCCAGCCCTGTGTAGAGTAGGCATTACAGACCCTGGATTCCAAATAGCTCCTTGAAGACACTGGACAGACACCATTATCCTACGGATGACCTTCAAGACTTTTTCTTACTAGCATATATAATCCAGCCCTCTTTTACTAACTCAAAGTGAATGCAACCCTGAAACAACACAGGAGTGGCATAAAACTTGGGGCCTCTCCCTATTAGTGAGGAGCTTGCCCTGCTTTGTCTTGCATTTAATAAAATCCTCATCATTAAAAATACTTGTTTTATATGTGTGTGTGTGTGCATACATGTGCACGTTTACATGTGTGACATGACCTGCCTAAGTGGGGTTCAGAGGATAATTTGGAGTCATCAATTCTCACCATCCATCACTTGGGTCTTGGGAATGGAACTCTTGTCTTCGAGGTTGACAGCAAGTCATCTTTACCCAGTAAGCCACCTCACCAACCCCAGTCCTCACTGCTATAATACCTCTAAATGGTTCCTTACTTGTACTTGCAGGGCAGGAGCCTGGTGAACAGAGCCAGCCTCAGCACCACCTCACTAGGGACGGCAGCTTTGCTCTGCTCATGCTCTCTAATTCTACTACTCTTCTCGGGGATCCCAGCTCTGCTCTGAGGTTCACCTGGCCTGAGCGTTCTTTTTCCTTCCACTTGTACTTCCTTTCATGATGACCAATAGCTCACACCAGTCACACGAATGTGCTTAATCAGGGAACGGCTTCAGTTATTGCATCCGCTGAAGCTGCTTGTCGTAAGGACCATCTGTCTTCTCTTTCCACTTACCAACCATAAAACAACCACAGGACCTAAAGAATAAGGTCTGTGATTAGGAGAAAATGTCACTGGGACAATATTAGGCTGTTCACAACTTGTTTATGGTCCTATGGGCGTCTTGTAGTTCCTAAGTCCTCTCTGCTGGTCAATTTATCAGGTTGGAGGAGACATTTAAGGCAGTGGAGTAGAAGAAATCAGAAATGGCCGAGCTAGCCCAGATGACCCAGTACAGCAGACCAGCACATTGGGCATCTTCATTGCTAGTGGTTGGGGAGCTACCCAGGGATCCATCAGGTGCCTGAAGCAGAATATGTCAACCTTGCCACACCCAGTGATGATGCCACTTCTTAGTCGTACTACACTTCCTTAGTGATGGAGTCTTTTCTATAGATCAGTGGTTTCCAAACTGTGTAGAGGTGAGTTAGGGAGCTTTTTCTTTGAGACACTGTCTCATGTAACCCAGACTGGCCTGTAACTCAATAAGTGACCAAGGATGGCCTTTTGATACTGATCCTCTTGCCCCTCCACTTCCTTGTGTTGGGACCACAGGTGTGTGCTGCCACACATGGCTTTGTGGATAGTAGTGATGATGGAACCGCTGAGACTTCCTACATACTAGGCAAGGGTTCTAGCTGAAATACGTTTTCTGCCCCTAGTCCTGGCCACCCTTTTGATGATCCTCTTAAACGGTCCTCTTAAACAACTCATCTTGGAGCAATTCTGAGGGTCCAGAGTTTTTCAGATAGGAACTGAGCTAGAGCAATACCAAGGAGCATGCTGGGCTACCCTCAGTATGGCCACACCTTAGCTTACAGTGGTGACAAATGACCAAGCGACAGCAGCATAGTAGAAGTGCAGCCTCAAACACCCCCCCCCCCCAACACAAACACACACATACACCAAGAGTCACCATTGATGGAGTGAACATTGGATTATGGCAAACTTGCACAAAGACAGGAAGATCAAGAGAAACTTTTACATACTGCAAAGGCATTTTGTGTTGTCAGGGTTTCTAGCGTGACAGTTTAGAGCACTATTCATCCAATTAAAACCATACTCTGATTTAAACAGGTAGTTTTTCCTTATAAATTCATAAAGGATTAATGCTTACAGAAAAATGTGGGCACTTTTTCATAAAGATGCATAAGATTTATTGCTATCATTTTTATATGTATGTGTATGAGTCTCTATGTGTGCCTGCACAAGTGTGTGTGCCCACAGGTGAGAGGATGGTGGAGAGCAGCAGGTGGTTGTGAGCTGCCTGTTGTGGGTGGCTGCTCTCAACCACTGAGCCATTTCTATAGCCTAAAGATTCTTTGTTTTGGTTTGGTTTGGGGATTTTTGAGACAGGGTTTCTCTGTGTAGCCCTGTCTACACAGGGCTGGAACTCACTCTGTAGACCAGGCTGGCCTGGAATTCACAGAGATCCACGTAACTCTGCCTCCCAAGTTCTGGGATTAAAGGCGTGTGCCACCATGCCTGGATAAGATTTTTTTTTCTTTTAAATAAATAAAAAAAAAAAACCCAAAGCTTATAAATTATACTGCTTTAATAACCAAATCTAGGAGACTATACAGATGGCTTAGCCCTTTAGAGTGTTCATTGTTCTTCTAGAGTTCAGCTCCCAGCACCCACCTTGGGCAAGTCACAGCCTTCTGTAACTCCAGCTCTAAGGAAGCCTCTGCCCTCACACACTCATGTGCACACCTATCTCGTCACTCCACATACACATAGTTAAAAATAAAATGAACCTTTAATAAACATTTTACTCTTCTAGCTAAATCTTAATGTTCAAAAAATTTTGATCTGTTAATAAGGAAACACACTCCAAGGCACAACAAAACAAGCCCTCCTTTTAGCAGAAGTAAAAACTGTGTGTGTGAGATGTTAATTTAAATAATCTTTTGTGACTCTTGTTTTCATGAAACATGTTTTTCAAATGCGGAGGCTTTTGCATAATACCACCCTAAGCTTCAAAACATAGTTAAGAAAACATTTACATAATGAAAATGAAGAATTTAACATTTTACTTTAATGTCAAGAATATGATTTGCAGTTTGGTCTCTGCAGAGAAAAGAGCAATTGCTTTATGCAAATGGAACATAGTCCAGGTTTTCTGAGTCTTGTAACCGCATTATGTTGCTTGTGATGCGATGGGATGCTGTCCCTTGTGGCTTGGTGTCAGCTAAGTCCCAATCATCTAAAAAGCATATGCATCGAAAGGAATATCTCCATTTGAACATTGATATACATTTTATTTAATTTGAGTAGGTAGTATAGCTTCAAGATTCAAGAAGCTACCAACAGCACAAGGTTTTTCCTGAACCAGCTTGGCTTATCTTGGTTGTGAGCTGACAGCCAGTGTGTTCCCACAAGCAACCGCTCCTGTTAATTTCATGCTTTTCATTACAGAGTTTGTTGTTTCCTGTAAGCAAATGTGGGTGTTTGTTCCCATCTCGCTCCTTTTTTTCCCCCCACAGAAAATGGACTATATACAGGCAGGGTCGCTTTGCTGTCTTTGTGTCTTGCAGCCATGAGTTTTTTTATTAGTCACTCTGATGTGGCCTCTGAGTCCTTTGAGTTTTATAACAGTGTTAGGGTCGTCACTACTCAAGCCACTTCTTTAAGATTTTATTTTTCATTGCATGAGTGTGCACACACACACACACACACACACACACAGACACACACACACAGAGTACTGGTGCCTGTGGAGGGTCTAGCAGCAGCCCCCAGGCCCCCCAAGAGCTAATTACAGGTTATTATAAGCCATTCATGGTAAGTACTAGGCCCTGAACTTGAGCCTTCTGAGAGAGTAGTGCATACTTTAACCACTGAGCCATCTCTCCAGCCCCTCAAGCCCATTTTTATTACTGAACCTCATTTGTTTCCAGATGACCAATGAGTCTTGATGTTCTTTCAGTTTTTTGTTTATTTATCCATTTGTTTACTTGCTTATTTAAGACAAAGTCTCACCCATCTCTCAAGGTCTCTAACACAGGCCGGCTTTGAACTCACAATTGCCTTGCTTCAGTCTCTGTGCTGGGATGACAGCCGTTAACCATCTTGCCCAACACAGTATGAGATTTGCATATTTCCCACCATGCCATTGTGTTGAGAAGTTTGTCTTTCCCTTGTTCTAAGTAAAATTCCAAGCTGTCATGATTTTCTGTCTTCGATGGTAAAACCAGTATTTTATCTGATTTTGTGTGTTAATATTTATATTTACTTGTATATGTTTGGGTTTATATGCTTTTAAGGAAATGAGCAACTATAGTCACATGACAGTGGCTTGGAATGTGACAGTTCATATTAGGATTATCTTAACTTTAATTTTGAGTTTTTACATAATATATCCCTCAAATAGTATATGAAGCAATGAGGCTGGTGAGGTGGCTCAGGGGGTAACGGAGCTGGCTGCCAGGCTTGGCGACCTGAACTGGATCTCTGAGGTTCACACAGTGGAAGGAGAGAACTGAGTCCAGAAAAATGGCCCTCTGACCTCTACGCATGCACCACGGCATGCGAATACCCGCATATACACACACAGAACAATCGAGTCAATCAACAAGCATACAGAATTTAGCAGTAAGTCAGTGCACACACAGCCGTAACTACTGTGTTTGCATGTAGTTTTCCTCGGTAATCACACAGAATTCCAACACAACTGTTGTGGTCCAGATGTAAAATGTCCCCCACAGGCTCATGAGTTTGAACATTTGGTTCTGAGGTACTGCTGTTGCTTGGAAGGTTGTAGAGCCTTTGGGAGACAGAGCATAGCTGCAGAAAGCGGGCACCAGGAGTAGACCCTGAGATTTTATGACTTGACCCTGATTCTTGTCTCCTCTCTAACTCCTAACTGTAGAAATAAGGCAACAAAAGCCCTGTATTGCCTTTGGTACCATGCCTTCCTTGCCACAACAGACTATGGTGGATTATAGCCCTCTGTCTAGGTTTTGTTAGTGTTGTGATAAAAACAGGCTGGTACAAGCAAATTAAGGGAGAAAGGATTTATTTTAATTTATAATCCTAGTCCAGATAGTGTGATGTCAAAAGGGAAGGAACTTGAAGTAGCTAGTCACACCACAGTCAAGAGCAAAGAGAAAATAAATTTGGGAACACTTTCTTGTGCTCAGCACTCGGTCTTTCTCTGTCTCTTTGTGTCTCTGTCTCTGTCTCTGTCACTGTCACTTTCTCTTTCTCTCCTTTTAGTTTCAGGGCCAAGACCATGAAATGGTGTTGCTTATATTCAAGGTAGATCTTCTTATTTCAATTAACCTAATTATAAAAATTTCTGGCAGTGAATGACTGTGAGCCAACACAGTCCAAACAGATTCTCGCCAAGAAGCTCTTTCAAGGTATTCCTAAAACACCTTGAAGAAAAAGACTATTCCAGATCCAAAATAGCTAGGCACATGATAATGATTTATAAATTGTAAACTTATGTATTGTAATACATGATTAATTTAGCAAGTAAAGGGATATTTATTGATAACCATAAAAGGAACAAAGTATTCTAGTTCAGACAAATACAAAGTTCTAATACCAGGTCAGAATTCTGTTAATAACAGACTAGCTAGAACCATGCAAATTCTGATGTTACTATCAATTCAGCAATACAGAGAAAGCACAGTTGATTGACCTGTTAGATCTTATGTTTACGAGTCCTCCACTTGCTCAATAGTTCCACCAAGAAAATAATATCAGTAAAACTACCCTTTTCTGAGGACTTGGAATATTCTGAAAGCCTCAATACATTTTACTTAAAGAACAATCAGGAATGGTGAGACCAAGTTGAACTTCAAATGAGCACTTGAATAAAGATTTTAAAGAGTATTCATTCAACAATATTAAGCTAGGACTACTGTGCACTATTCATAAAATTCTGTGGACATATAGGAATTAAAACCAATCTGAATCCATTTTAAGTCAGTATTTCTTGAAGTAAAATGAACAGTAAGTGTTCTAGTGTGATTCTAGAACCTGTCTGCTGTCCTATTTTCATTTTTGTTGCTATGATAAAACGCATTGATCGAAGACAACTTTGGGGAGGAAGGTTTATTTCGCTCACAATTATAGATTATAGTTCATCATTTCAAGAAAGACAACAACTCAGGTAACTAGTCACACCACACCTATGGTCAAGAGCAGGGAGAAATGAATGCACCCATGCTTACCCAGTCAGCTAACTTTCTTCACTCTGATACAGTTCAGAGCCTAGCCTATGGACTGGTGCCAACTGCAGTGGACTGGATTAATTAGCAAATAAGAGAATCCTCCACAGACATGGCCACGGGCCAGCCTGATCTAGATGAATACTCAAGCCAGATTCTCTTCCTAGGTGACTCTAGATTGTGGCAAGTTGACATTTAAAACTAATAGTCCCAGTAAGTACAAGCAAATTACTATTTGTAAGAATAAGAGGTGGTTTTTTTGTATAAGAAAAATGGTTACTAAAGAATTGGTATGCACACACACAATCATATTAGAAGGCATTACTATATCTTACTCTGGTGGGACGATACCATATGTTGTGTTTTCAAGTCAAACAAAGCTGTGGAAAATGTTCAAAACTTAACTTGTTATAACTGTAAATGTCACCAACAATGATAGGTTTTAAGAGTGTGAAAGGAAACAAGACTCCAACAAGTTTAAAAGTATGTAGAGTTATATAAAGAGATATTTACATATTTTAGGGATTCAAGAACTCATATAGGGTCAAGGGTCATATCAAATGATAAAACTTTTTCAACATGCAAATAGGGATGTTGTGGTTGGTTTGAATTATCCACTTGACACACTCTAGGTTGTGAGTGATGGTATTCATTCAGCAATGGATCCTGGACTGTAAACAGTGAAGAAAGTGAGCTATGGAAGTGAGGTGACCAGCTGCTTCAAGTTTCTATAGTCTTGACCTCCCTATCATGACAGACTAGAACCATGAGTTTATAGTTTATAATAAATTTAATTCTCTCTCAAGTTGCTTTTGCCAGGGTATTTCGTCATAGCAAATAGAATAGGAAACGAAGACACTGAGTCTTCCATGCCACAGCCACAGCCTCTTGATTCCTAAGGATGTGGTCAGCTAAGCCTTAAAACCAAGCAAGCAAACCAACAACAAGATAGCAAAGATAACTCCCATAAATGCTATACAAAAAAGCGTTTAAGAACAACTTGTTGGCCATGAGCAGTTATGTGGTGGAGAGATGAGGAGAAGTGGAATAGTTTGTGCACTATGAAGAGAGAGGAACTGGGGAAATGGGGGGGGGGTGAAGGAACAGCCTCTGTGGGTAGCCTGTGCTGTCACCTCAGGCCATGGTGATGTCCTAGTCTGTGCTGCCATGTGTGTCCATGTCTATGTCTCCTGTTACCCCCAAAGGCCATGCAGATGTCCATGGCTTGGGCCACCATCTGTGGCCATGTTGATGTTTGAGGGCTGTGCAGAGCTGGCCCTGCTCCTTGCCAGCTGCCACACTTTGGAGAGCACCCTGCTCCTCGCTTAGGCAGCCCAGTAGAGCTGGCCCCTGTGGCAGGGGGTGTACAAGAGCAGGCAGTTGACCAACTCAGCCATCCTTCAGGCCCAGATCCAGGGCTTTGAGTTGGCCATTCCAATGTCTATCCCATCTATGAACTTCTGGAGCACATGAAGGGGCCAGTCCTACAGAGTCAAAGCTGCAGGATCTCCATGACACAGGGCAACAGTGGGATATCCAAGAGGAGTCCATGTAGCAGAAGCCAGAGGCCTCGAAACAGACTTTGCAGGCAAAAGAATATACTGTGTGATATACCATGATACCACAACTTCTGAGGTGAGATTTAAAAAAATTTTTTTTTCTAATTTTTGTTTTCTTTTGGGTGGGGAGGTTGTAAGGGCAGAGGTGAATGAGATTGGGGCACATGATGTAAAATTCACAAAGAATCAATAAAAGGTTAAAAAAAACCTTCAACTCACTGAAGAATTGACAAGTGACTAAGTAATGTTCAGCTCATTATCTCAGGAAGAGAAAAGTACAGGGGGCAGCAAAGCGAGACAGGATATATGGGAAATTAAAAATGTGATTTGGGGTAGTAAGCCAGTTAAGAGTGTTTTCTGCTCTTGCAGAGGACTTGAATTTGGTTCCCAGCATTCATGTGGGGTGGCTAACAAGTGCCTGTAACTCCAGCTCCAGGGATTTGACACGTTGTTAGCCTCTGTGGATACCCAAACACCACACACACACACACACACACACACACACACACACACACACACGCGCGCGCGCGCACACACACAGAGTCACACACTCACACACATACACACACACACTCACACACATACACACATACACACATAGAGAGAGAGAGAGAGAGAGAGAGAGAGAGAGAGAGAGAGAGGCAGACTGACAGACACACAGACAGAGACAGAGAGAGCACAAAGGGGGAAGGAGAGATTTACAAACATGCAATTAGACATGGAGACTGGAATGAGAAAGTCTAACATAAGTGAAATTAAAGTTTTGGATGTGGGATAGAAGTGATGTTATGAAAAATAATTGTTGAGAATATCACCAAGCTAATAACATGTATTTGGGGTTAGAGACATGGCACAGTAGTTAAGAGTGTTTGTTGCTTTTTCAGAGGACCTTGGTCTGGTTCCCAGCAATCATGGTGGCTCACAATTACCCAAAAGTTCAGTTCCAGGGGATCTGCCTCCCTTTGCTGACTTCCTTTGTCACCAGACAAATGTAGGGTGCACATACAAACATGTTATATCAAAACAGTCATACATATAATATATATACATATATATGTATATACACACACATATCCATATCCATATAATGTATATCCATACACACACACACACACACACATATATATATAATAAAATGCCAATGCACAGATTTAAGAAATAGCAGGAATTTCAGGAAGTATTTAAAGAAGAGAAGAAGAGGAAGAGGAAGAGGAAGAGGAAGAAGAAGAAGAAGAAGAAGAAGAAGAAGAAGAAGAAGAAGAAGAAGAAGAAGAAGAAGAAGAAGAAGAAGAAGAAGAAGAAGAGGAAGAAGAAGACCACCCACATTTGTAGGGGTGGTTCTGATACTAAGGTCCTGTTTCCCAATTGGTTCTGTCAGTAAAGAGGCCATGAGCCAATTGCTGAGTGGAAGGAATAGGCGGGACTTCTGGGTCACTGGAGGCAAGGAGACAAATGCAAGGAAAGAAGAAGAGAGTTTGCCATGCTTCCAAGGGAGGAAAGATGACCAGCCCTGTGAGATCTTGGGCAGAGCAGTGGCCTGTGGCCTCTCCTACATGCAGAAGGTTGGAAGTGTTTAGCAGGCCCTAGATGTAACTGAGCAGCTAAAGTTTAGGGCAGGTGGGAGGTGCAGAGCTAAGAGTATTGATAAGGACACGCTAGCCTCTGGAGATTAATAATGCCCAGTAATTGTGCCAAGAAGGTAAGTTGAAATTGAACAATGTGTGTGTGTGTGTGTGTGTGTGTGTGTGTGTGTGTTTGTCTTTTATCCATGGATTCAAGGGAAGCTGGGTGGGGACTAGTAGCATGACCCAGTTTCTGGAGCTTAGGCAAGGTAGCAAAAGTTACATGCAACACATATTTACAGAGAACTAATGGGTAAGTAACCTAGAAACAGGTAAGCAGAGATGGCTCATCTCCAAAGGAGTGACCGTTTCCTCATCTTCATTGTTAGGGAAACAAACAGCTGACAAATTAGTTTAGTATTCAGCGGATATGCCTTTGAGTGTAAGGGCAGAACCACGAGCTGCTCCCTTCTGGTATCCTCTGTAGATGTTGTGGAGTCTAAAGAAGCCATAAAGAACTGACCAGAGATACAGGCCAAATCCGCCTGGTCTCATATATGGCCTGGGAGGCCACTCGAATTTTTAAATATCCTATATAATTGTCGCCAGTCTTTACTTACTCTTGAAGCTTGTTATTGCTGATAAACACAGGTCCCATGGTCCCCTGCAGTTCCTTCACCCTCTGGATAGTTACTACAAGACATGTATCTGTGTCATTTAGAGGGAGGGAGGGAAAGAGGAGAGGGATAGAGGAGGGAGAGAGAACTTGGTTATAGTGATGCTTAGTTATAACTGTCAAGGCAATCGAAATCACTTGAGAAGAGAGTTTCAACAAGTGATTGTCAACACTGAGTTGGGCTGTGGCCTGTGGTGTGTTGTCTTGCGGTGGGAAGGCCTGCCCATTGTGGGTGACGTCATTCCCCGAATTTGGGTCCTGGAGTGTACAAATGTAGAGGAAGTGAGCTGAGCACTAAGTGTGTGCGCCTCTATTCTCTCCGCTCTTCAGAAGGATGTGAAGAGCTCCTGGCACTGAGGCTTGCCTGCACTGGTAGACTGTAGCCGGGAATTGGGAGCTAAAGTCAACTTCATCTCTCTCACACTGCTTTCTGTCAATGTATGTTATCACGGCAACTCACCTAGGACAGTCACTGAAGGTGGAAAGACCACACTCCATGGAGGAAATATACCCCTTCTCTAACAATAAACCTGCGTGTGTGGTGTGTGTGTGTGTGTGTATGTGTGTGTGTGTGTGTGTGTGGGTGGGTGGGTGCTTGTTGAAGTAACAAGAGGACACCAGATCTCCTGAAGCTGGTGTTACAGAAGGTTTTGAACCACTTTGTGTGAGTGCTGGGACCTGAATTTGGGCTCTCTGCAGAGTAAGAGCAGCAAGCATTCTTAACCAGTGGGCCGTCTTTGAAGCCTAGAACCTTGTGTTTGGCTTCTGCACTTGCAGATTCTGTGAAGGAAAGTTGGCTGTCAGTGCATTTAACAACCAGTTCTTTGGAAATCGCTAACCCAGACAATGTTTTAATACAACTTCACAGACTATCTTGCTGAGCTGGAATATTTTATTATGATAAGATTGCTTCTTAATTTAATATTCCCCCAAAGAATTCACTGTTTCTTTTAGAGATTTAAGTGGTATACCTATCCCGTGGTCCCTGTACTTGGAAGGCTGAGGCAGGAAGATCCCTTGAGCCCAGGAATTTGAGGCCAACACAATAAAATTTCATTTCAAATTATAGATGAGCATCAAACAAATAAAGAAAATGCGTGTCTAAAAAGGTCAGCTAAGGAACTAGTCGTGGGGTGGAAATTTTGTGCTAAGTTGGATTCATCTTCTTCTGTAGGTGACTTTAATAAATGACACTTCCCCAAAGTCTGATGTTTTCCTCTGTCCCTCAGTTTCCCTATCTCCTGCCCACCCTGCCCAGCTTGCTCTGGGGAATCCCCTGTCTCTGCCTAGAAGGCTGTGACTACAGGCACACTGCCATTCAGCATTCATGTGGCTTCTGGGAATCTGACTGTGGTCTGCCTACTTGTGTGGCAAGCGCTAAGCCATCCCCCTAACTCCTGGAAGTCATATATTCTACAGCTCATCGAAATGACTGTTGACTAGAACAGTTAAATGATACCACAGTACAGAGGCTCATGCCAAGGTATTCTTGAAAGGAAACCAATGAACACACCATCTGTAAACCCTCAAAGGAAAAGGAAATGTGTGCTCACTTTGCTGAGCACGACCTCCAACATGGTGGGGTGAGAGGGCTGAGTGGTTAGGAATCTGTCAGATTCTGAGATCGAGCACAGATTCTGAGGAAGCAGAAAAACACAATGGCACAGACTGAAGCAGGGTTGGTGGAATTTCTGGAAAATCCCAGTGTTTGGAAGGTTGACGTAGGAGAATAAATGATTTTGAGGCTCCTCTGGGATACAGAGACTTGTCTCAAACAAGCAAGCAAGCAAACAAACAAACAAACCATCAATGGAAACAGTAACAGAAAATGTATCTAGTATCTTAGCACAAGAGTTTTTAATACTTTATATGCCTGACACTGTGTTGGGAGTTTGGTGAAGTCTATAGATCTATTCATTCATTCATTCATTCATTCATTCATTCACCTGCCTTGTTCTGGGAATTTTATTGAGCTAGGGCCTCATGCTTGTGAGAGAAGACAATTGACCACTGATCTATATCCCAAGCTCTGCAAATCACTTTAAATGTAGAAAATAAAAATATACAAATCAGGGAGTGTGGAGCTGTGGAGATGGTTCAGTGGCGAAAGGTGCTTGCTGCTAAAGCCGAAGACCTGAGTTTGATCCCAGGAACCAGTAGACTAACTGCCCAAGGGTTGTTCTCTAATTGCTGGATTTGTACCATGGCATGTGGGCACTAGCTTGGGCATGCAAACACACGCACACACCTGTAAATACGTGTAGTAAAAACTTTAAAGGTCTTATGCAAGCAGTTAATAAGAACATGCCAAGCTTTGGAAGAAGCCAATTTGAGTTACAGTACTACACTTCTCTATTAATGTTACACTAAAGGTTTCACCATGGTCCAGCAGCTACTACCAATTTTGAAGAAGCAGAGCGACGGCGATAGGTTGCGCTTGCAGCTACAGGTTCAGTTGACATGGCTCTCTGCATTAATACAAAGAGCAGTGTGTGAAAGCAAGGTTGTAGACTCTAGGTGTGGTTCTGTTTTCTGCTTCTTTCCTTGGGGTGTCTGAGCAGGGTGGGATTGAACGGAATCCTGAATGAGTGGGCCAGCAGGACCCTGATCTGGCAGTGAATGCCAGAGGCAGGTGTGGGGTGGGGTGTGGGGTGTGGGGTGTGGGGTGTGGGGGTGTGGAGGTGTGGGGTGTGGGGTGTGGGGTGTGGGGTGTGGGGTGTGGGGTGTGGGGTGTGGGGTGTGGGGGTGTGGGGGTGTGGGGTGTGGGGTGTGGGGTGTGGGGTGTGGGGTGTGGGGTGTGGGGGTGTGAATATGCATGATCTTCTCCAAAGATTTAGGTGTTACAGATCTTTTAAACAACATTCAATGAAATGGCTCTCTTAGACGATATTCAGTGAAACAGTTTGTGCACATACACTTTATTCAGGGTGAATCAAGGGCTATGTATATGAACTCTGAAGGGTAGGAAAGGGTTCTTTTTAGGGTGAAGTTTTATTATCGGAGGCTTACGGTTCTGGGGATACCTCATTTGCAATGGAGAGGCATTCCAGGAAGTTGAGCCTGTAATTTCTCCAAGGTCTATGTGACATTCTTCAGGTAGAGGATTAGGGTTGGGCTCCCCAGATCAGATAAGAGGAAGTCTGGCTAAGAAAAGCGATTCCTTCATTTTGTACCGGGCTCAGGAAAGCTGTCTAGACATGGGGTAGACTACAACCTTAGCAGCAAGGTGCAACACTAGGTAAGGAACATTTCCCTGTGATACAATGCAAACTTCCAGCAAGGATTGCCTTAAGATGCAAAGCTTCCATGAGACTGGATCCTTTGGGTGGGTGCTGGGTTGGTGAGAATGGGAGGGAGAAGCACATCTAACTGTACTGACCAGCTCAGCCCCTCCCTATACCTCACCCCAGTTTCTGACGAGTCCTTTTCAAAGCCCCCAAACCATTAGCTCCATAGTCTCCCATCTCCTGGGACCTCTCTGCTGTACCCTCTCTCTAGCTGAATATATCTCTATGTGTCTACACTAAACACTTCCCACCATGGTCTGTGAATTTCAGATGTCAAATTTGAGAGACAAGAACCACAAAGGCATTGACTTGGGATGGTTTCAGTTGCCTTCTAGTTTCCAAAACCCTAGCTCCCTGAGTGAGGCTCTGTCATTCTCAAAGTCACTGCAATACCCCCATATTAGCACAACATCCTCTTATCACAAGCATAAGGAGGTAAACTGAGGGCCCAGAGCTCACCAACTCACAAGCCAGGGTGCCCACTGAGGGTACTGACTGAAGCCAAAGTCATGGTGTCTACTTGTGATCTTGCACATACATAGTTCAGGTGGCTACACACACACACACACACACACACACACACACACACACACACACGAGCACAGGAAACAGGTAGATTAAATATTTCCGGAAGGTGCATTAACAGCCTTCATTAGGATGCCTGAGTGGACTCCGAGCTCCCTCCCACCTCCCCTTCAGATCTATGCAGCACTTTGAACTTTCCAAGGCATTTTCTAGCCATCAGCTAATTTGTTTTGCACCAGCACTCCAGGGGTTGTCAGCACAGTTATTATTCTTTTACTTCTCCTTCTGAAATATGTGTATTTAAAAGAGAAAGTCCCAGAATTAGAGCACAAACTCAAAATGGAATGAGCAGCGAGAGTTTGGAGAACTATTTTATCTTCAGAAACTTTAATGATATGAAATATTTCACATATTTTTTAAGTTCTTGCTGCTAAATTTAGGGGAAGTCCTAAGTGCTTATTGAGAAAGAATTCAATTTTAAAGATCAATTTAAAACAAACATATGCTTTAAAAATAACCCAGACAATACGGAAGAACTGAAAAAAGTTCTTTGCATTGCCACCCCAACAGCATTACATCAGATGAGGGGTTGGCGAGATGGCTCAGAGGGTAAAGGGGCTTGCTGCCAAGCTTCACTCTCTGAGCTCGATTCCTGGGACCCACATAGTGAAAGGAGGGAACTGCTACTGCTACTTCAGGCTGTTTACTGACCTTTACACACATGCTGTGGCACACATGCTCACACACACACACACACACACACACACACACACAGTGAAATAAATAAAAAATAAACAAATGAAGAGAGAGAGAGGGAGAAAGAGAGAGAGAAAGGAAGAAAGAAGAAAAAATACATAATTTAAAAAATTGTAAAGGGGCTGGAGAGGTGGTGGTTCAGTAGTTAAGAGTATTTATTACTCTTCCAAAGGACCTGAATTTGTTTTCCTACAACTGCCTGCAATACAGCTCCAGGCAACCATCGCCCTCTTCTGGCTTCTGAGGGCATTGCATACACATAGAATAAACACACTCACACAGACACACATGTGTATAAAAATACAATCTTAAAAAATATAAAAACAGAGAAGAAATGACAGGTGAGAGGGGGTGCCTCACCCCTCCCTAAAGATATGTCGGTAGCTGTGGTGGTTAGTTTTAATTCAACTTAGTACAATCAGACTCATCCAAGAAAGAAGTGTGTCTCAGTGGGAGATTATTAAGATTAGGTTGGTCTGCATGTCTCTGGGGAACTGTCTTGAGTTTGTTAATTGAGAAAGGAAGGCTTGCCACAGTGGTGGCAGCAGTTCCTAGACAGGGCAGTCTGAATTACATAAGCAAAAATGAGCCCAGCTCTAGCATGCAAGCATTAATTCAGTTTGGTCTACTCTTAACTGTGAGTGTGGTGCGACTGTGCTTCAAGTTCCTCAGGCCTTGACCTCCCCTGAAGTGATGGATAGTAAGTAACCAGAGTCTGTAACATAACGAAATCTTTTCTCCTCCAAGTTGCTTTTGCCAGTGAATTTTATCACAGACGCCTGAGGCAGCTGCTCACATGGCGTCCACAGTCAGGAAGCAGAGAGAGACGTCTGTCTCCTTTTCATTCAGTCTGGGGCCCCAGACTATCTGATACTGCTGCCCACACTCAGGGTGGGGCTTCCCACCTCAGTTAACCTCCTCTCGAAATTCCCTCACAGACATGCTCGGAGGCTGGACTCCATGATGATTCTAAAACCCATCTAGTTGTCAAGATTAACCATTGCACCGAGTGACAGGAAAATTTCAAATGCATTGTAACTAAATGTGTGTGTATGTGTGTGTGTGTGTGGTGTGTGTGTGTGTGTTTGAGTCACTATGTGTATGGAGGTCAGTAGGGGGGATCAGATGCCCTAAAGATGGAATTACAGGTGGTTGTAAAATGCCTGATGGGGGTGCTGGGAACAGAACGTGGGTCTTCGGGAAGAACTCAAGCAGTTGTAACTGCTGAGCCATCCCTGCAGTGCCTGTAACTGCAGCCTTACAGGACCACTCCTGTTTACGGTGTCATGAGGTGGTGTATACACTTCTGTTTCATACTCTTGGGCTCCATGTAAATGTTACCATTCGAGCATCGCTCACAGGTCTCAGCACTTTCGTTTAACGAAGCATCTTTTAGATTCTTTGTGCTGTTGCATATGTCAGAATCCCACTCTTCTTCCTTCTTGCTGTTTAGTGTTCTGTCACACATATACAGTACAATCCAATTACCGCTATTCCTTTCAGTGGGGACTTTTTCAGTTTAGGGTTGTTATGAATAACATTTTTATACTAAAAAAAATGCATGCAAAGCCTTTGCATATATTCATTTTTATGCATCTTAGGTAGCTAGATGGGAGCAGGATTGCTGGGCCATGGAGAGAGCACATGTTTACACATTTTAAAGAAATTCTTGATGGTTTTTCTGCACTGTTTTCCAATTTATGCTCTTACCAGCTGCTCAGGACCGTAGTGGCTCTCCGTGCTGCGGTGACACGTGTTGTCAATCCCTGTACTTTAGGACAGTCTGATAGGGATATAGGGATATAGCAGGATCTCTTTTGTGCTCACCTGCAGTCCAGTGGGCCATTCTGTTTAAGATTTACTCTTAGTTTTAATTAGGTATATACATGTGTCTATATGTAGTTATATGAATACATGGCTGTGGATGCCTACAGAGACTAGATGAGGACATCTATCACATCCTCTGGAGCTAGAGTCATGTGGGTGCTGGGAACCAATCTCAGGTCCAGTGCAAGAGCAGCAAGTGTCCTTAACCAGTGAAGGGTCTTCCAGCCCCCGTGGTTCCTGGGAGGCACCATTGCATCAGCTGTTTAGGCATTTGTGTATTTTAATTTGTCAATGACTTCTCAAATTTTTGGTTTATTATAGAGCAGTATTCGGCTTTAGTGATTTCGGGTTCTTTTCCTAATAATTAATTAATTAATTAATTAATTAATGTATTGTGTGTGTGTGTTCATGTGTACATAGCACAGTACATGTGTGTGGGAGTAGAGGACCACTTTTCAGGTGTCAACTATCCTCTTCCATTATCTGGGTCCCAGGGATTAAATTCAGATGGTCAGGCCTGACAGCAAGAGCCTTTCCTGCTGAGATACCTCCCTGGCCCCACATGTCTAACTCTTAGAGTTCTTTACATATTTTGGATACAAGTTTTATGTGTATATGGTAAATACCTTTTCCTAGCCCCCCAGCTTACCTTTTACCTGTCTTTAAAATGTCTCTGGATACACAAACAGAAGTTTTTCATTTATTACTGAGTTTGGTGTACGTATGTGTTTGAATTGCATGTGTATATGTGAGTATGGGCTTGTTCATGCATGTGGTTGCATGCATGCCACAACTAGTGTGTGGAGGTCAGAGGGCAAACTTTGAGTATCAGTCTGTGACTTTCCACCGTTTCCACGCGGGCTCTTCTCCACCTTGTAAGCCCGGCACTCTGGAATCTTCCAGCGATTCTCTTGTCTTCCTGTCTCATCTCCCCACAGGAACGCACGCTTGGATCAGGTGCATGGATTACTGTGTCCAGATGTTACCTGCATTCTGGGGACCTGGACTTAGGCTGTCAGGCTCAAATGGCAAGCGCTTTACCCACTGAGCCATCTTTCCAGCTCAAGGTTTTTATTTCTCATCAAACCTAATTTGCTAATTTTGTCTATATGTGTCTTCAGATGTTCATATATGTGTGCATGCATGTGTGTATGGAGGTTTATATACACACATGCTGGTGTAAACGAAGGCCAGAAACCAAGGAAGTAAATCTCCCTCAATTGTTCTTCTTGTATTTTTTGAGACAGGATCTCTCGTTGAACCTGGAGCATTCAGAGTCATTTAACCTGGCTGGCCAGCAAGCATCTCCTTATCCTCACCTCTCAGTGCTGAGATTACAAGCACGTAGTGCCCCAGAGCGCTTTTTCCTACATGGGTTCTGGGGTTCAGGATCAGGCTCTCATGCTTGCATGGAGAGCACTTTATCTTCTGAGCCATTACTGTAGACCCTAACTTATCAATAAAAATGACTTCAGTGTTTACATTTCACACAGCCATCTCAACTAAAAGTGTGTGTGTGTGTGTGTGTGTGTGTGTGTGTGTGTGTGTGTGTGTGTGTGATGAGTCAAGGTCCTTCCTGTCTTATGTGAGATGTAGTCTTGTCTCTAACTCTCAGCACTCCACTGTGAGGGTTATCTCTCTCTCTGCTGTCAGGCTGAATCAGGTGTCCTTGTTGTAACAGAACACCCAGCAAATGTCACACAGGGAGAAGTTGTTGACATGAAGAAACATTTGTGTGTGTTAAAGCTCTTACAGATTCCAAACTCTCTGGCTAACCACAAGGCTTGTAGGAACTCTGTGGTCTCTCCTCATACCTCTGAAGGCCTACTGACCATGACAGGCTGGATCCTTTACAAACCAGTGCCAAGGCTCAGGAGATAAATCCAGAGAGGACAGCCAGCCCTAATTAGAGAGAGGATCCCTCATCTTTCATGGACACTCTGTCCCTTAAGATCCTGTGCCCCACCACTCTCTGATGTCACTGGAAAATGCAGTATTTTTAGCTTATTAATTTCTGCATCTTTAGTTGTTATATTGAATCTGATGACCTGTGGTGACAGTCACCATCCATCACTGCTGAAAGATAAGATATTCAGGTCAGTCAGTGACTTGCGGCTAGTGCCTATGTTCTTGTGTTTACATCTTTACCAAGGGCTGGACTTAGCAACAAATCCCAGCTCTTCATTTTTAGGTAGTGTAAGGTTCCATAGTGTCCGACATTTCTATAACTGACACGGCAATCATCCCTTTCTCTCATAAACCATCTCCTTCTTGTCTTGGAGAGCATCTTTCCTTTCCCTCATCCGTATTCAGTGGTGCTCTGTGTGTCTTTCATATTTTCTTGTTTTGTGGTAAGGTCTCATGTAGCTGGCTTTGAACTTGCTATATAGACAAAAATGAGCTTGAACTCTTGATCTTCCTGCATTCTCCTCCCCAGTACTGGGATTCTAGGAATTCACCATCTTGTCCAGTTTAGGCAGGTACTGGAGATGGAGCCCCAGGCAAGCATTCATGCAGTCTAGGCAAGCACTCTACCAGTGGAGTTGTATCCCCCGCCCTACTCTTTACTTCTTGTTACTGCCGGAATCTCTCGACTTGTGGGCTCTCCATGTCACTAATTTTACTGGCCTCTATGTCCTAGAGTCTCACCGGTGCCTTGACTCTCATCACATGGTTCCATCAAGATCATTTACCAAAAGGATCACACTTGCCTGATCACCGAACTCTTGTTTTTGTGCCCTCAGCCCCTCCCTTTCCTTCCTTTCTCTCTACCGCATCTCTGCACTTTCTCTTCCTGACTACTTCAAGAGTGCTCCTTAAAGATAATTTCTGAGTGCTCAAATACAATTGTCAGTAAGAGTTTAAAATGCCCAATGGCTGGCTTTACTTCCTCAGAGTAAAGTGAAAACCCCTCTCCAAGTTCCTCATAGTCCATCCAAGCCCTTCCTTCCAGTCACATGCCAACCTGTCTTCATCTATGCTTGACACTGCTGCAGAGCTTCCCGTGGGACAGTGCTAGTCCCATGGTGTTTCCATGCCACTAGAACTTCAGACAGTGCAGTGCTGCCAGACAGCTGGAGCACTGCACGGAAGGAGCTTGGCTGTCCTCCAGCAGCCCTGCCAGGCTCCAAACCCTGAGCAGATCTCAACTCATCCTACATCAAAGAATCCATCCCATTCTCCATCCTGGCTCGTGTGTCTTCCTTGGCAATGCTCACTGGCCGATCCCCTCTCCCTACTCCTCTGTGTCCCAGCACAAACAAATTCTAGCTGCCTTGGATTTGCTTTTATATGTGTGTGTCTGTGTGTCTGTATGTGTGTGTGTGTGCATGATGTATATGTAAGCACACACATGCCACGGTGCGCATGTGAAGGTCAGAGGATGGTTTCTTAGAACTGGTTCTCTCTTTCCGCCATGTGGATTCTGAGGATCAAACTCAGGCCGCCAGGCTAGCCAGCAAGCCCACGTACCCACTGAGCCCTCTCCCTGGATTGCTTGGGTTTTTCTAACAGCCACTCATCCTTTGCAAAGTAATGCATCATTGCCCTGTTGGGGGCTCCATTCTAAACCTAGCTACACGTTGCCTTCCTGATGCTGTCTACAGTCTCTTCCATTAGCCTGACTTTTAGTGGAAATTTTCTGCCTCAGTGTACCCCATTAAGCTGAGTACAGCTTTGCTAGTTTAGGTGGAAAGTAATGGATGTTCACAGTATGCGGCCTCATTACTGAGAGCTTTAAGTTTGCTTATGGAAGTTTTCCTAGTAGACAATGGGATACATCCGGATGGGTGGAGGAGTCTGCCATGTTTAACACGCCGCAGCATCAGAAGCAAGGACAGTTCTTCTGTCCTTTCAAACATTTCTGGAAATGTTTGTGGAGGCAGGAAGGGCACATCTCGGTCCAAATACCAGTCTCTTTCTGCTATTACTCACAGTCATGTGGTTGTCTTCCTGAAGAGGAGAACAATTGGTCACTTCCTAAACTGTCCCTGTGCTAGCTTTCACTATCTGATTTAATGTTCCAAAGCGCTTGGTTTGTTTAAACCAACCTGTAAATATTCGAATATGATTCTCTCTGTGTGTGTTTGTGTGTCTGTGTGTATCTGTGTGTGTCTGTGTGTATGCATGTGTCTGTGTGTATGCATGTGTCTGTGTGTATGTATGTGTCTGTGTGTCTGTATGGATATATGTATGTATGTATACACGTATGTGTGTGTTGTGTGTTTGCATGTGTAGTGGATGTGTGTACAAGAGCCTTTCTTCAGCTATGTGTCTACAGGCTAACATCAATGTTGGATCAGGATATTTTCCTCTTCCACCCCCTACCTTTAATTCTCTTTCGCTTTTGTTTTTAAAATTATGTGTGTTTGTGTATGTCTTTGTATATGTACTTGGGTCCAGGTGCCCACAGAGCACTTTTGAACCTCTAGAGTCGGAGCTACAGATGGTTGTGAGCTGCCCAAACTGAGTGCTGGAAACTGAACAGAGCAGCAAGTGCTCTTAACCACTGAGACTCTCTCCAGCTCCCTCTAACTTGTTTATTGAGGCAGTCTATTCTTGACATTCCTGACGCTGGAGCTCACATTTGTCTAGATTGGGTGGGCCACTGAGCTCCCAGAAATAAGACTGTTTCTGCCTCTCCAGTGCTGGGATTACAGGTGTGTTCTGCTACACCTAGATCCAAGCACATGTCCCCATGCTTGCAGAGCAGGCACTTTCCCTGCTGAGCCATCTCCCAGCCTGGCAGATATTTTTGGATGGCATTGGCTGGGCTGGCTATGGTGTCTGAAGCAGCTCCTTTATTTATGACATAGCTACACAACCTGCTTCCTGCTGGGATCCGCAGAGCTTTCACCACTCAGCCCCCAGGCAGGTGTAGATCCAAACACTGTTTCTCTCCCTCTGTGACTCACAAACCAGATTCAAGCCACTGGCATCCAGGCTGATGGAACAGGTATGTGAGCTCCTTCAAGCAACCAAATATGATCTAGAATTCCACCAGCCTCCAGCTCTGTCATCTCCTCTCTTTGTTTTAGAGACAGATTTTCTGGTTCATTAACTTTGTTGTGTAGTTGTTTGGCTGAAAACCACATTAAATACATCTTGAAACAGTCAGGCTATAAATAAAACCAATGTGAAAACGGAACAATAGGAACCGTGAAGAGGGGTGAAACTCTTCATTTTGGAAATTGCATTAAATGTAGACAGGTAGAAAGATGGAAGTGAAAATTCAACTTAAAAATTATTTAAGTGTATGCGTGCACGTCTGTGTGGGTATGCACCTGTGTGTGAGGCAGGGCAGAAGACAGGGTCAGAGCCCCTGGAGCTGGGGATATGGGTAGTTGTGAGCCACATTATATGGGTTCTAGGAACTGAACTCAGGTCCTTGGTAGAAGTAACCAGCTCTCTTAGCTGTTGAAGATACCAGCTTGTGCGTATAGGCTGGATGACAACCTCAAGTGTCATTCCTCATGGACGATCCATCTTGGTTTTCGAAACAGCTTCCCTCATTGTTCTAAAGCTCACTCATCAGGCTAAGCTGGCTGCCCAGCAAGTCCCAGCACTAGGATTTCAAGTATGTGGCACTGTAACAGGACAGGCTAGCAATTTTAGAGGGAAGAAAAGTAAGTATAGAAGGAGAAAGGGTGTACCAGCAGTGAGGGAGAGATGGTGTACCAGAGTGAGGGAGAGATGGTGTACCAGCAGTGAGGGAGAGATGGTGTACCAGGAGTGACTCCTTTCTTTGCCCAGCATTGACAGCCAGGGTGAAGGCAGCTTCCCAGATTCCTGTCCACATTAGTTACTTGCAAGAGCATTCCTTCTCACTTGCTCTGCTGCCTTCTGGGAGATATCTCGTCTTTACTTATTAAACTGCCAAGGGAGCACAAAGATGTCCAAGAGCCCACATTTTCTACCTATTGCTCCATAAAACCCCATGACCACTTCTCCCTTCAAAAACAGAGGTGGGTGGGATTTTCTCTGAGGCACATGTTTACCTCAAGTTACCTGAGTCTGGACTTGAAGAAAACTCTCAGCTGCCAATTTCTGTTTCATGGTTTGTTTTCAGTAGAGGCAATAGGTAGGGAAGTAGATACATTAAAGACTATGCGAAAATATCAGTCTGCTGTGAGGTGTGTGTGTGTGTGTGTGTGTGTGTGTGTGTGTCTGCACTTGGGGGCGGGTGGGGGTTGACTGTATATGTCTTCCTCTATTAAACTTCATCTAATTTTTTGAGATAGGGCCTCTCACTGAACCTGGAGCTCACTGATTTCCTAGGCTAGTTACCTGAGAGCCCCAGGGATCCTCCTTTTTCTGCCTTTCCAGAGGAAGCATTGTGTGTGTGCACTTTCGTAGGCTTTTTGACATGGATGCTTGCCTGGCATCTGAACTTCGGATGCTTTAGTCCAGCAAGCACTTACACACTGAGCCATCTCCCTAGCCTCCTACTTTTACACTTTGGAATACAACAGTAAGAATAATATAAGCACTTCTCTGTATTTGGGATTTTCAAATTTACTAAATATAACGTAGAGATGTCTCATGTCAATACACACAACTCATCATCACTGTACAGTGTCCCATTGTCCACGACTGAGTAATCTATATAATGAGACCTTTATTGTTGGAGACTTGGGTTGTCTCCAATCTTCTAACACAAACAGTGATGTAATGAGCATTCCATGTTACAGCGAACACTTGTCATTATATACGAGGGCACTCAGGCCTGTCAAATAGAGCCAGAATCCTCACTGCCAAGCCACTGGGTAAACAAGTTTCAGCTTGAAGAGTTTTTGCCAAATTGGTTGTGCTTGTCAATGTGCTGATTAAGACTCTTATACCCAAGAGACAGAGGGGTCAAGGACATCACAAGAAAATCCACAGTTAACCTGGGCTCATAGGGGCTCACAGAGACTGAACTGACAATCAGGGAGCCTATATTGGGTCTGACCTAGGCTCTCTCCATATATGTTATAGTTGTGTAGCTTGGTCTTTTTTGCCAGGGACTCCTAACAATGAGAATGGGGCTGTCTCTGATTCTTTTGCCTGCTTCTGAGACCCCTCCCCCCTACTGGGTTGCCTCATCCAGCCTTATTATGAGAGGAGATGCCTAGTTTTCCTGTAACTTGAGATGCCATGTTTGATTGATATCCTTGGGAGTCCTGCTCTTTTCTGAAGGGAAGAGAAGTGAATGAGGGGTGGGTGAAGAGGGAAATGGGGGAGGGGACTGGGGGAGTAACTGTGGTTGGGATGTAATATATGAGAGAAGAATGAATTTAAAAATTTAAGAAGGGCTCTTATATCTATGTTCATAAAGGATCTTGATTTGCAGTTTTTCTTTCATAAAATGCTTTGGTAGCTTTCAATATCAGGATAATGCTTGCCTTAAAAATTGTGTGCAGGATTGATGGGTCAGTGGTTAAGAGCACTTTTCTGTTCCTGCAGAGGACCAGAGAGTTCAGTTCCCAATACCTAAATCAGGCAGCTCATTACTACCTGTAACCCCAATTCTGGTGGATATGACACCATCTTCTGGCCTCCACAGGCACCTGTACATACACACATATACAATACATTTTTAAAAAATGTAAAATAAATTCCATATCTTCTCAGTTCTTCAATCTGGTGCAGAGTATATAAGATTGATTTTCTTATTTCTTAAATATTTGGTGTTTTGTTAGTGAATCTATCTAGTGTTGGAGTTTCCTCCATGATAAAGTTTTTCAGTTAAAGGTTCAAATTTTTAACTAAACTGTGCAATGCAACATTACAAAAGAGGAAACTACCAGTGGCCTCATTTTACAAAGATACTTTGGTTGCAAAAATGTCACTTTACCAGTGGTTTCCAATATTCTGATTAACACAGTAGTTTCAGAAACATTATCATGACTTAGGAGGATGGCACAGTTACTAAAGTTACTTTTGTTGCAAATGAGAACTTGAACATGATCCTCAGAGCCTGCATAAAAAGAGTCCTGGTGCCAGAGAAATAACTTTAGTGCACTTACTGCTCTTCCAAGGAACTCAAATTCCCAGGAGTCGTGTTGGGCAGCTTACTACTTCCAGCTCCAGGGCATCTGGTGTCCTCTTCTGGCCTCTTTAGGCATCTACACACACACACACACACACACACACACACACACACACACACAAGCATGCATGCACGCACGCATGCACACACGTGCACACACACATGTACACGCACAGGCATACGCACATGTACACATTTTTTAAAAAGAAGCATACATGCTGATTCATGCTTATAATACCTGCACTGTAGAGGTAGGGCAGGTAATCCCTGGGGCTCAAAGGTCAGCCAGCCTAACTGAGTCAGGGAGTTTCAGGTTTCTAAACACAAGTTGGCCAGCGCCAGAGGAATAACCTTTTTAGGAAAGGAAAAGTCCTCTTTTATCTATTTGTGGCTTTCAAACTCATCTTCTGGATAAAATCCCATTTGACCATTGTTTTAGGGTTTTATTGCTGTGAAGAGACTCCATGACCACGGCAACTCTTACAAAGAAAAATAATTAATATGGAGCTGGCCTACAGGTTCAGAGGTTTAGTCTATTATCGTCATGTCAGGAAACATGGCAGCATGAAGGCAGACATGGTGGTGGAGGTAGGTAAGAATCCTACATCTTGATCCACAGTCATCAAAAGGAGACTGTGCCACACTAGGCATAGCTTGAACATCACACACCTCAAAGCCCACCTGCACAGTGACATACTTTCTCCAGCAAGGCCATACCTATTCCAACAAGGCCATACCTCCTAATAGTGCCACTCTCTATGGGCCAAGCATTCAAATACATGAGTCTGTGTGTGTGTGTGTGGTGGCTACTTATTCAAACCACCACAAACATCAAAAGCTAAACAGCAGTCCAGGAGGCAAAGGCACCAGGATCTCTGTGCACTCCAGTCCTGTTTGATCTACATAATGAGTTCCAGGATATCCAGGACTAAATAGAGAGACTCTGTCTCAAAGAAACAAAAACAAAGCTGAACAGCAGCATGTCTTTTTCATGGTGTGTGTAATAAAGCCTTGCCCCAGGCAGATGGACACAGGAAGGAAAACACTGAATCACAACAACATACTTCCAAATCCCCGCCCACTTCTTGTAATCAGACATAAGCACTTCCACATAATCAGGATTCTTACTCACATGCTTTCTAATGTTTTCTCACTTATTTATTTCTACATCATGAATACTGTTTCTATACCATTAAATACTTTCTATCAATATGATTTAATGACTATGAAGAGTTCAATTAAATATGTAATGGGCACAAAAAATATGGTAACATAATTCACTCAAGAGAGGTTTTGTTGTTAGATTAACGAAACCCTTCAACGGGCTTTGTTTTCTTCAAGTATTTTATCGTTTACTTATATGGGTATGTGCATGTGAATGAGGTGCCTATAGAGGCCAGAAGAGGGCATCAGACTTCTAGAGTTACAGGCAGTGTAAAGCACCCTTTGTGGTTGCTGGAATTGAACTTGGGTCTTCAGCAAGAGAAGCAAGGGTTGTTAAGTGCTGAGTCATCTCTCTAGTCCCTCAAGGTGTGTTTGGCTTGCTAAGTAAGAGCGTCTGAAGTTTGAGACAGGGAAGAGGTGGATGTGGTGGGAGATTCCTTATTTTGGGGCCATGAGTGAGGGCAGGCAGGCCTAGGGCTCGCCTAAGTGAGAGAGACGTGGGTGCCTGTAAGAGTTGTCAGCAGGGGCAGTGACAGAGACATAGCTGCATGTTGTCAAACCAGGCATCTAGAGGAGCTCCATTAAACTGGATCTTTGGCTTGGCCTCAGAGTAGAATTTAGCATTAGACAGTATGAAGCAGAGTTGAAATTTATTAAAAGATATTTTAAAATGTAAGTTAAGCACCAGTGTTAGGAGAAAGAGGGTATGAAAAAGATATGAAGCATGGATGTACGCTTCAGAGGAGAGTTATGGCTCATCCTGTTTACTATAGCCAGGTACAGGGCTTTGCTGATTTCTTATGCTATTTAATCATCTAGCCATCTGTTCATCCATCCATCCATCCATCCATCCATCCATCCATCCATACATCCATCCATACATCTATCCATCTATCCATCCATCCATCCATCCATCCATCCATCCATCCATCCATTTATCCATCCATTTATCCATCCATTTATCCATCCATCCATCCATCCATTTATCCATCCATCCATCCATCCATCCATTTATCCATCCATCCATCCATCCATTTATCCATCCATTTATCCATCCATCCATCCATCCATTTATCCATCCATCCATCCATCCATCCATCCATCCATCCATCCATCCATCCATTTATCCATCCATTTATCCATCCATCCATCCATCCATCCATTTATCCATCCATCCATTTATCCATCCATCCATCCATCCATTCCATCCATCCATCCATCCATTTATCCATCCATTTATCCATCCATCCATCCATCCATCCATCCATCCATCCATCCATTTATCCATCCATTTATCCATCCATCCATCCATCCATCCATTTATCCATCCATCCATTTATCCATCCATCCATCCATCCATTCCATCCATCCATCCATCCATTTATCCATCCATTTATCCATCCATCCATCCATCCATCCATCCATCCATCCATCCATCCATCCATCCGTGTGAGCTCACCATGGCATAGATATAGGTGTCAGTGGATAACTTATAGGAGTTAGTTGTCTTCTACCATGTGAGTCACAGGCCTTGAGCTGTCATCAGACTTGCTTCATGGGAAGCATCTTATCTATGGAGCCATCTCAGTGACCCTCGTTGTTATTTTAACCTTCTTCTTTATGTAAGAGGAATATAGTTTCTATGTCATTAAGGAATTCCCTTTGTTCCATGAGTTGCTGTTGGAACTCTTAACCCAGACTCTCCTGCCATGGCGGCTGTTGGCATTAAATGACCTCATCACCAGAAATATATCCTAGTGCCTGTCTACACAAAACCAGCTCTTGAAGTCATCTCTCACCCTTACTTAAAAATGTGGCATGTACAGTCTGTGTCACCCATACAGAGGTCAGAAGACAACCTTGGGGGTGGGTCCTCACCTTTGGGACAGTGTTTCTTGTTGGTCACTGCTGTACATGCTAGTTAGCTGGCCTCTGGGATTTCAGAGATTCTCCTGTCTTCACCTTCCCTCTCACCCTAAGAGCTTTGAGATTACTGATGGATGCTTCCTGGTCTTGCTTTCCGTGGCTTCTCACATTTGCATGGAAGCTCTTTACCCACAGCCCTGTTTTACTCATTTAAAAGGCTGTGACATGGAGCAGTTACACTTGGAGTCTGCATTTAGCCTGCATCTGTAGAGTCATGATCCTATTAGAACTTTTACTTAGCATATAGTTTGTGAGCCACGTATTAGATTCATCTAGGATCTGAATGAACTGAGTCTTTCTTTCTCAGGCTTTTTTAGTTTATAAAAAACAAGGGTAATTCATTTTCAACCTTGTCAGTTTGATTTCATGGAAATTACCCTTAGAAAGTGCCTTGAATTTTATATGTACTAAGACATGTGTAGAGATGAATAATATTGAGTTCTCTGTCCTTTCTTTGTTCAGGGTGAAAGAAACATGAACATTTCAACACTTTGTCTTTGTAATCCCAGAAAAGAAAGAAAAACAAATACAGAGACCCATTTGCTGTAGTGTCTGCTTCCAGGAATTAGCCACAGTAATTTGATTTAAAGATATTTATGACCTACCTTTTGAGTCACTACAGACCTGGCTGTGCTGTTTCTTACCTTCAATTACTGGGAAACCAAAGCCCAGACAGAGAAGGAGTCTGGAAATTCCAGAAGCCTTGTCAAGGGTGTGGCACTAAGTATTAGCTGATCATGAAGGTCTGTTTTCCTAGGGTTGCACACAGGGCTAGGAGAAGGCTTTCATGTGACTGTTGGAGTTGATCTGCCTCAGAAGCTCCCAGCAGTAATGAGATCTCATCTGGCATAGTGCACAGGCTCCACCTCTCTCCAGAATGCTTTTCTTTCATTAAGAATGAAGTTATTTTAGTACATACAGCTGATGCCAGGAGAAAAAGAAGGATTTCCAGTAGTGCTTGTTTACAAATCTTTTCTGACTCAAGTGGTACCAAGAGGACCATGCTGTGGATACCTGAGAGGTCAACCTCACTGAAACAGATAGTAATTCCTCATGAAAACATTTGTAGAACTAAGCAGTAGGAGAATCTGCCAGACCACTAAAATTGTGGAAGAATTTTGTTGTGTAATGCTTTTCTTTAACTTGAAGCATCCCCTCTTGGGCTAAGGCCTCTAAGGAAACTAAGAAAACTTACTAGTCTTGCAAAGTTCATATGAGTTACAATCCTCATGAAGCATACAACTCACAAGGCTCAGAAAGTTCATACAATTTACAAGGGCTGAGAAGGTAGAAACTTAAGAAATTTAGGAGGTCCCTCCCTAAGGTTAGTAGACTAAACAATTGTTGGGGAAAGGAGACTTTTCTAAGGAATTGCCTGCAAATTGGACCAGGAGCCTCAAAGATGAAACTTTGCAAGTTGTTACCCATGCTTGTGTGTATCACCAGGGTTTTCAGTCCCAGATGAGGTCCCAAAATATTAAGGGGATGTCTCTTAGTTGAGTTCTCTAGGAGAGCTACTGAGTTCATTCTGTTGGAAAAACAAAGAGATATATGTCCTGAAAGGAAGCTCTACACAGAAAAAGTGAGTGATATTCAAAGAGTTGGGTCATTGATGGAAGGACTGTGGGTGTGTGCTTTGGAAAGTGGAAGCAGGCTGCACAAGGAGAGCAAAGAAAGAGTAAAGGGGGGAGGGCTGCTGACATGAGAACACTGGAGGCAACAAACATGGAGAGAGCAAAAAGAACCTAGACAATAAACTATTCAGATTTGGGAGTTTCCAAGAGGGGACTTTGGGTCCTGGAGTCCTCTCCTTGAAGGCCCTCTTATTGGTCCCACTCACCAGCCTTTAGCAAGTTGTAATTGTTGCAAGTCCTCTGGATGGGCCAAGAACAACCCTCTTCTTGAGGTTAGGTGGTGAAGCAAAGAGCATGCCCTCTTAAAGAGACCAGTCCTTATTTTCAATATCAGCCCCAGTTCTTTCTCCTTCTTCTTCTTCTTCTTCTTCTTCTTCTTCTTCTTCTTCTTCTTCTTCTTCTTCTTCTTCTTCTTCTTCTTCTTCTTCTTCTTCTTCTTCTTCTTCTTCTTCTTCTTCTTCTCCCTCTTCCCTCTTCCCTCTTCCCTCTTCCCTCTTCCCTCTTCCCTCTTCCCTCTTCCCTCTTCCCTCTTCCCTCTTCCCTCTTCCCTCTTCCCTCTTCCCTCTTCCTTCTTCCTTCTCCTTCTCTTTCTCCTTCTTTTTGGATATTTTATTATTTATAATACAGATGTCATCCCATTTCCCCATTTCCCCTCCTAGAACCCCCATTCCATCTCCCTCCTCCTTTATGCTTTTATACCATTTTAATTGCATGCATGTATTAAGGTCCGTTCTAGGTTGAGGGTCTAGTAATACAATAGACACAAATAGTCAAGAAACAAGCAAGGGAATGAACACAAATAGTCAAAGAAAAAGTAAGGCTTTAACCCCAATTACATGAACACTCCTGTGATCACTGTTTCTAAAGGCTTATCAGGATGACCAAAGTATCTGAGCCCACTTCCCTGTCCTAGCCCAAGGTCATTTTCATGTCTGAAGCCTATTTCCTTGTTCTAGTCTAAAATTTAGATTCCTGTCTGAAATTACTTCTTTGTTCTAATATTTAAATTCCTGCCTGAAATTTCTTCTTTGTTCTAGCCTAAGATTTAGATTTCTACCTGAAATTACTTGGTTCTAGCCTAATGTCTGATTCCTGCCTGAAGCCTACTTCCTTGTCCTTGGCCAATGTCATATTCCTGCCAAGCAGCCCAAAAGTCAGCCCCAGCTCTACTGACTTTCCAAGCATATTCAAACCACCACACTATCTATAATGATGTTGCATTACTCTGCCAGAGGTGATACTGTTCTATCATATCCAGAGTGAGTAGGTATCTGCTCATTCCTCCCAAGGAACAGTCACAGTTTACTTTTTGTCTATTCTTCTGTGGACTCTGCTTATGAAGCAGCCTCTTTGTAACTCATGCACTAATAAGTAACCACAGTAAATTTGCTGGCTTTCCACACTACTCTTGGGTGAAATAATCTTTTCTTGGCCAGTTGTGCTATCCTATCTTAGTTAGAGTTTTATTGCTGTAAAGAGACACCATGATCAAAGCAACTCTCATAAAATTAAACATTTAATTGGGGCTGTCTTACAGTTTCAGAGGTTCAGTCCTTTATCATGACAGGAAGCATGGCAGTATGCAGGTAGACATGATGCTGGAGGAACTGAGAGTTCTACATCTTGATCTGAAGGCAGCCAGGAGGAGACTCTGTGTCATACTGTCCAGACTTGAGCATATATATGAGACCCCAAAGTCTCAGCTCCATAGTAACACACTTCCTCTAACAAGGCCACATCTCCTCCAATAAGGCCACACCTCCTAAGAGTGCCACTTCCCATGGGCCAAGCAAATTCAAACCACCACACTATCCATAATGATGTTGTGTTACTCTATCAGAAGTGAGTGATACTGTTGTATCCTAGCCAGAGTGAGAAGATGTCTGCTCATACCTCCCAAGGAACAGTCACACTGCACTTTTATCTACTTTATTGTTCTAGAGGCTTCTTTGTAGAAGTTACCTCATTTGAGCTCAGTCTAGGGAAGGTGAATGAGGTGAGTCATGATAGTATAGGATTTTGTCTTCAATCAAAAATTTGAAAGTTTGCTCTTCATGGGTTGTTTTTTCATGAGTTTTTACTTCACTGTAAAAAAAATGCTCTCTTGGGTTGACTAGTGCTTGAATTCATAGTCATCTAAAATCTCAGAATGTAAGCTCTTTTGGAATTAGAGTTTTAAAGATGTGATTGTTACCAGAGTTGTCAGAGTCAGAGTCTGGGCCCTCGCAACCCCAATAAACTAGCTTACCTACCCATCCTCAACATACCAGTTAAAAAGATAAGCATTTGTGAAAAGCAGAAAAAGGAGATTTATTGAGTATGACTACACTGGAAAGAAGAATAAATAAAGTGGTCAGAGACATTCTCAAGTTCATCTTCAGGGGGTCCTGACAAGAGGTTTAGGATTAGTGGGCAAAAGGCGAACATAAATGAGTCCTGTCCAAGGTGTGACTCCGCCCATCATTGACTCATTGATTGCTTTGAAAGTCTCAGGTGTCCAGGTATGAAATCTTCTCCTGAGGAATGCTCATTCTCATTCCTCAGGGGATTGCTTTGTTGGCCCCATGTAGTACAAGCATGGTATTGTTACTGGGGAGAAACAATCTGTATAATCTGAACTTCAGGCAAGGCTACACTATTAGCAGCAATCTAGGAGACCACCAATCCATACCAGTCACTAGCACAGCAATTCCACAGCAGGGTCAAGGGTCAATTAAAGGCCTCAGGGCAGAGTCAGTGACCAGTAACAGCTAGTATCTGCAATTAACAGCAACTAGGCCTTGGGCTGGCTTAGGGCCATTGAAATGTCTTTATTAGTTACTTTAATTAAAGAAAAGTTTTGATGCAGGGTTTAATGATCCTGTCCATCATGTTGGGAAAGGCATGGTGGTAGGAACTTGTGACTGCAGGTCACATTTACTTGCAGTCAGGAAGCAGAGAGAAGGGAGTACAGGTGCTTGGTTCACTTTCACCTTTCTATGCAGTCCAGTATCCCAGTCTGTGAGATGGTGCCATCATGTTCACCGTGGGTCTTCTTGCTCTAGCTATTGAGATTTAGAAACCCCCTCACATATGTGCTTCTGTTTTGTGTGATCCCAAATCACCAAACTGACAAGAGCAACCAACTGTTATAATGACACTTGAAGGATACCACCAAATTCCCCCAATGGCTTTTACAGTAGAATAGAAGTTATGATCAGGAGAAGGAAGTTTCTAGAATGAGTATAATTTTATTTGAACCAATGATTTTTCCAATCAGCCTGACAACATCTAAACTGTAAGAGCACTCGGTCCTATTTCCTCATTTACCAAGTACTTACTGGCTATCTACAGCGTCAGGCACTGCACTGAGTGATAACAGTAAAATATGTGGAGTGTGAATGCAATCAAATCCAGCATCTCCTTATGATAAAAACTCTGTGAAAATTATTCACAGATGGCATAAACTTCAATATAGCAATGGCTGTCACAAACCCACAGCAAACACCATGCAGAGTCAGAAGAGTGGGACATCATTCTCCCTCAGATCTGGAGCAAGACATAGTTATCAGCTTCCACTTTAACCCGTGTTATTTATTACTAAATATCCTAGCTTAGTAAGGTAAGAAAAGGAAGGTGAGGACATATAAAGAGAAAGAGAGGGGGCTGAAGACATGGCTCAGCAGTTAAGCAGTTAAGATTGCCTGCAGTTCTTTCAGAAGACCTGAGTCCAGTCCCCAAACTCCATACACTTCGTGGCTCATAACCATCTGTGATTCCAGCTCCAGGGGATCTGAAGCCCTTATCTTGACTCCATGGGTAACTGTGAACATTCCCCCACACAAATAATGCAATGAAAAAAAAATAAGAAGAAAGGGATTCAGATTATCCCTGTTTGTTGCTGGTATTGTCATATAAACAGTTGACCCCTGAACAGCAATGGGCGGAATTATACAGATCTGCTGATAAGCAAACTTTCCTTCTGAGTATTGTGACAATTTGAAATGATTTACAGGTGAACTATAAAGCCTATAAGCGTAAAAGTTAAGTATGTCGATAAGTACAAAAAAATACTATCATTAACTATAGGTAAATGTATTACAAAAAGTTAAAATGTAACCAGAGAGATGGCTCAGTGGATAACAATCATGAAGATTTGGACTCTCCGGAACTCATAAAAAAAAAAAAATTCAGGCCTGGTGGTATGTGTCCATCACCCCAGTGAGATAAGGAGGGTCCCGTGACTTGCTAGCTAGCTTAGACAAATCAGTGAGCTCTAGGTTCAGTGAGAGATACTGTTTTTTAAAAAAAGAAGATCAACTAAGAAAAACATTGACACAGGCATTGCCCTGTTGTCTCCACACCATGAGTACACATACATGTAGACAAGAACAAAAACATATGTGCATACACTTACCAAAACTAGCTGGTGGGCATGGTAGTGTATACCTGCAATCCCAGCACTTGGGAGGCAGAAGCGTGCAAATCTCAAGTTTAAGGCCACCCTGGTCTACATAGGAACTTCCAGGCTAGCAAAAAAAAAAAAAAAAAGTATTGAAACTCATACACATAAACATGTGCCCTACCTGGTGCCATTTACAGTGAAAAGAAATGTGCACACACACAAAGATACAGTCCCCAATCATATCTGCATAAAATTAATTCCAGTAATACTGTACTGCTGTAATAATTTTATAACCACCTCCTGCTGCTACTATGGTGAGCTTGTGTTGTGATGCCTACTTAAAAGTCTGCGAGCATGCTACTGATCGTTCAGCATGGACAGCTTCTCTCTCCAATAAATTGCGTATCCCACCAAGAGATAATTTTTTATAGTCCCTGCCTGTTTTTCAGTATCAAACAATACACCACATATGTGTTCATTGGCTGTTTCTGTTTAGATAAGGCTTCTGGACAACTGCAAGCTATTACTAGTTATGTTTTGGGGAAGTCAAAAGTTATACTCAATTTTGTGTATGCAGGGGTCGACAACCTTATCTCCCTATGGTTTAAAGATTCTACTATACAGAGCCCAAAGATTTCACTAAAAGACCATTAGAAGTCATAAACTTATCCTGTGGGGGAACAAGATGTAAAACTCAGTAGCATTTATATACACTGATAATGAACTTGCTGAGAATGAAATCATAAAATAACTACATTCACAATAGCTACCAGAAATACCTAGGAATAAATTTACTCAAGGAAGTGGATGTTCTCTACAATGAAAATTACATGAGATCATTTGAAAAGATAGCAAAGAAAGAAAAACTTTTCACAGATTGGAAGATGTTATATTAATATTAATATTGTTAAGATATCCATGTTATCCAAAGTGAGTCACAAATTTAATGCTAATCCCCACCAAAATACCAATGGCATTCTTCATAGAAATGGGAAAAACAATCCTAAAGCCCATATGGAAACAGAAAAGACCACAGATAGCCAAAGAAATGCTGAGATCAAAGAGAAATGCTAGGTGCATCATAAGATCTGGTCTCAACTCATAAGCCCGTAACAGAAAGAGCGTGGTGTGGGTGTAAAACCCTACAGATGCTAAAAGTAAATCCATGCATCCTAGGCCACATGCTTTTCAACAACAGTGCTCAGAATATGTCTTCAGTGTAGGCTAGTATCTTAATCATTTCCTATTGCTATGATGAAATGCCTTGATAAAAGCAACTTGATGGAGCAAAGGATGTGCTGGCTCACAGTTCCAGGTTACACAGTTCCTCACTGTGGGCAAGTCATAGTGGTGTGTCTGACTTAATTGTTACCATGACACAGCCTAGATTCTTCTGAGAGCAGAAGCTTCAGTTGAGAGATTGCCATAATTGTTCCCTGGGCATTTCTGTGGACGAGTATCTTGATTACTAATTGATGCAGGAGGACTTAGCCCATTATGGGCAGTACCATCCCCTGGGCTGCATCAGATGCTTGATAACTATGAGTTAGCAGAGAGTCAGCCATCAGCCAGCATTCCTCCCTGGTCTGCTGTGTATGTGTGAGTTCTCTGGAGGTGCTGATTCACGGAACAACCATGCATCTTATCTTACCTTCAAGTCTTGCTTTGTGTTCCTGCCCCAACTTCGGGCAATAGTGGACTGCAACCTAAATGTGTCAGTAGAAATAAACCCTTTCCTCCCTTAAGCTGCTTTTGGTCAGTGTTGTATCACAGCAACAGAGAGGAAGCTAGAACATTCTGCTTCTCACCATGCATTTCTCACTTCTTGCCACACCAAGGAAAAGAAACTAAAAATAAAGTAGGTCAAAGACATGGATGTAGAACCTAACACCATGGAACTACTAAAAGAAAACTGGGGAGAAGCTCAAGATGGTGTTGGTATAAGCAATGCTTTTTGTTTGCTTGTTTGTTTTTTGAGACAGGGTTTAGAATTGAGAATGATTTTCTTGCCTCTGCCTCCAGAGTAGTGGGATTAAAGGTTTGTACCACCACTTCCCAGCTAAATGTTTGGTTTGTTTAATTATTAGCAATGGTATTTTTGGTAAGACTTCAAAAACACAGAGAGCAAAACAAGATTTGGAACGGGAATGATTGATGGGTTTATGTCAAACTACAGTATGGGAGAAAATGCTTCAAAACTATCTATTCATCTGGCAAATGTTAATGTTCAGAAGGAATCAGAAACTAAACTCTTTCTCTCTCTCTCTCTCTCTCTCTCTCTCTCTCTCTCTCTCTCTCTCTCTCTCTCATACACACACACACACACACACACGCACACACCAGAAGTACTCAAATAATGTAGTTAAAAATGGTTAAGTGATTTAAATAAAAAATTGTCAAAAGACAAATATAAATGGCCAAAAACATGTGAAAAATGTCTGATGTCACTGGTCATCAGGGAAATGCAATTCGAAGTCACAATGAGATATTCTTTCATCCTGATAGGAATGACTTTTGTTAAAAAAGGAGGGTCACTGTAGATAGCAGTGTGGTAAGTCTCCTCAAACCCAAAATCAGATCTACCCCATGATCCATCTACTCCACTTCTGCATTTATTTGCAAAGGAAGTGAAGTCAGTACACCAGACAGACAACCACATGCCATGCCTATTGCACTGTGATTTACAATAGCTAAAAGCTATGGAGTCTATCTAGGTGATTTAAAAAATTATAAAAATGTGATTTATATACACAACAGAATATTATTTAAACATAAAAAGAAAGTCATAGTGGAGTATTACACATTATAGTATTTAATATTTTAAGCATTAATGTTGCATATTACTTCATATCAAATAGCAAATATTAATATTTTCTTTCAAATAAATTATGTATCATAGTACAAAGTAATTTTTATGAGATTTTTTTTGTCATTTATATTTGGGAGTCTTATGTGCTCTAAAATATATTTAAGAATTGTTTTTCTTGCATAATATATATACTACTTATGTATTAAATTAATAAATTTTGTATTATCCCTTATATTTAAAATTTATACACAAATAAATTTAATATAATATATTTATAATATTTAATATAAATTTAATATACTATTAATACAATTTATAAATTTATAAATGGAAGATATTAGTGTTATATAAAATAAACCAGATACAGGAAGACATAAACTTTATATTCACTCCCAGATGTGAAAGCCAACAAGTTGATTTCTAAGTAGGAGAGAGTGGCTGCTCATTACTAGAGGCTGGGAGGTTTATTACTAGACCAGAGAATTGGTACCAAGTGTAAGTAAGTAGGGGGGATAGTTTAACTGTTCAGTGGTGCCATGGGGTAACCAAGTCTCTGAAAACAAACAACTTAAAGGGAAGAATCTCCTATTTTGGCTCACAGTTTCATAGGATTCAGCTCACAGTCCTTGGCATTGTTGATTTACGGCTCATAAAGAGGCACAACACCATGGCAGCAGAGGTCTGTTTGTGTATGTCATGGTGGAGACAGAGAGGAGCGGACAGGGATGGGGGTGGGGAGAGTAGAGGGAAAAGGAAACAGACAGACAGAGAGACAGAGAGGGACAACATACTTATCTCCACACTCTAAAATTTCCATCACTTTCCAACATAGTGACATCATCTAACCAAACTTCAATATATGAGCCTTTGGAGACACCTCCAAACCATAGTGATATTGGGGGTAGGAGAAGTGGGCTGAAGTGTCCAAAAAGAGAAATAAGATGGAAGTGCTAATTCCCTCAATTTGACCAGTGCCCACTCTATACATGCATGAAATACCATAATCATAAACGTGAGTTCTGTGGCTCTTAATCTTGTCCAGAATCACCACTGATTCTTCTGGACGTGTCTGTGATAGTGTTGTCAGGGAGATTTAACTGAGTAGGGAGGACACACCTTAACTGTGGGTGACATTATTTCATTGGGACAGAGTGAAAAGGAGAGCGTGAGCTGACACCAGCACTCATCTCTCTGTGTTGCCTGACTGTGAAGTGCAGCATGACCAACCTTCTCACTCTCCTGCTGGCTGGCCTTCCCCGCCATGATGTACTGTACCCTTGAGCTGTGCGTCTGAATAAACTCTTCCATCCTTAAGGCACTGAGATTTTACTCCAGCAATGAGAGGAGTAACCACCATCGGCTCTGTCTCTGGCAGTGTGATGACTACATCTGTAATCAACTAAAGCCCAAGCGACTGGGCACATGCGAGAGGGAATTTTCTTTATTGGATCATTTAAGGTAGGAAGACAAACTCTAAATCTGGACCAAAGCTTGTGTTAGCAGCCGGCATTTAAAAAAAAAACAAAAACAATAACATGGAAGACAGAAGCATTTACTTTTGCTTTGCTTCCTCTCACTCTTCCTGGCAAATTTATCAATTCTGCTGCTGAGGAATTCTGGGCTTATATTAGAACTTGCTTTTTGAGGATTCTAATCTAGAAAGATCAGCAGAGACATCCAGCCTTGAGGACTGAACAGCTACTGGATTCTGGACTTTTTTCAGGAGACAGCCATTGTTAGATGAGCTAGACTAAAGACTGACTTTGGTCTGAATATGTAAAGTCTAGAATGCATACATACAAATATATATGTATATAATATATTTGTATATATATTTATATATATCTGTGTATATACACACATATACATATACTGATAAGATATCTAATCTGACAGAATATACTATGCTGATAGGATATATATGATAAATATATACAGATAATATATATGATACATATATTATTTATATAATATATGTATATCATTATAGATACCCTATCAGTATATATATACATACATGCATATTTATTTATATATTATATATCATTATCCTATCAATAAATAAACACACAAACATATATATATATATCATTATCCTATCAATAAATACACACAAACATATATATCTCATTATCCTATCAATAAATACACACACAAACATATATATATGTATATATGTATATATATATATATATATATATATATATATATATATATATATATATCTCCTATCAATTCTGCTACACTAAGAGTTCTGACTAATACAAAGGGTTTGTAGAGTAGAAGAGGACATCAGAAGCTAGAAATGGGTGTCACAGAAATACTGACTGTCATATATAATAAGCACACTGTATTTATATCATTTCTACCCATCTACCTCTCCTTTCCAGCTCCTCCAGTTCCACCCCATATCTCTCTATCAAATTCACATTCTCTTTTATAAATATTATATATATCTATATGAAAAATTATATATATATATATGTACATGTAGATGGTACACAATGTACTGAATTCAATTAGTGTTGTCTAATATATACATGGGTTTAGGGCTGACCACTTAGATTTTTTTGACTTATCAGGGTCATCCATAAAGAAAATTAACTCTCCTTGTCTTAGCAGCCATTGACTGTCTGTAGCCCTTCGGCTAAGGCCTTGTGAGTCTTTCCCCATCCTTGTCACCATGTTGTCTTGTGTAGTTGTTCACAGGCAGCCATATTGTCGAGAATTCATAGGAACAGCATTCCTGCTATGTTACAGCAATTGTCCTGGTTCTCTGGCTCTTACAATCTATCTGTGTTCGCCTCTGTGATATTTCCTGAGTGTTGGGTGTAGGGTTTTTCTGTGGATGTCCCATTTCAGGCTAGCCATGCTGTGGTCATTTCTTGTCTACATTTGACCATTCATGGTTCTCCGTAATAGCCTTTATCTGCAGCAGAAAGAATCTTCTTTGATGGCAACTGTGAGCACTTATTGAGAAAGCACATGGATTCTTGGATATGAATTATGAGTTCTACACAATGTTCCTGCCCCTGTATTTGCTTAGGCCACATGTCAATCCTGGTTTTCACTTTTCAGACACAATTCATCTTGGTTTTTGAGACAAGGTTTCTCATTGACCTGGAGCTATCCAAGTAGGTTAGGCTGTGTGGCCAGTGGGTCTTAGGAACCCGCCTCTCTTCACTTCCCTAGAAACATATGACCCTGTCTCCTTTTTATGTTGGTTTTAGGGGATTGAACTCAGGTCTTCATGCTTGTGAGGCAAACACTTCACTGACCTGAGCCCTGGTCTGCTTAGTTTTGGAAGGGTAGATATTAAGGGAAAAATTGGTCTTCCCGATGTAGCAAGAGGGAAAGAGTGCAGGAAGCTCTCAGGCAGCTCTGGAACCAGGATGTAGTAAACAAGTTATAAAGGGTACAAAGTTACAGTAATCACCTACTCTCTACCTTACATAAGCACAGGGTAAGTACTTATGCCAACATGAGAATGAGAGCCCTGATCATGTTTTGAGGTGGTTCATATGGATGCTCGACTCTAGTTCTTTTGACAGCAGAAGGCACCAATGTTGACAGGGACATAGGAAGAGACCTAGGCCAAGGGACGCCTTTGTACCAAAATCATTTGAGGTGATGAAAAGTGAATTCAGTTTAATGAAAGCACTTGTGAGTGTTAATATTGCTGATTGACAGCACGTAGAATCACCATGGAGACAAACCTTTGGGGATATCTGTGAGGGACTGTTTTTAGGAAAATCAATCAAGACACAAGCCAGGGCTCCCCCAAGACAGTGTTCAGAATCTAGCCAAAAATCATGGTTCCCAAACATTCTGCATTTCCCCTGTTTCCAAAGGATACTGCTGCCAACCATACACTCTTATTATAAAGCCTTTGAGAACTGGAGATATAACTTAGTTGGTAGAGTGCTTACCCAGCATGCACAAGGCTTCGTGTTCTATCACTAGCATTGGATAAACAGGTCATGATTTTTCCTATCACCCCAGCATACAGGAGGGAGAGGCTAGAGGCCATTTTCTGAGGCATAGAGTGTTGGAGACTAGCCTGGGATACATAAGACTGTCTCAAAAACATATGAGTGCATGCATGAATAAATGAATGAATGAATGAACGAATGAATGAACGAATGAAAAAAGAAAAGGAATATGGACATCTCCAGAATTATTTAACAGAACTCTTTAGTGGAGTGTCTTGTTTGCTCTGATTACATACGTGAAGAACACAGCTGGAGAGGCCCTGGAATAAGCTCAATGGCAGTGAATAGTGTCCCCCCATCCTCAGTCTCATACCCTGAGAAAATACCACCATGTGACATAACAAAGGGAGAGTAAAGATGTGAGTGGGTTAAGAACCTTTAGGTAGGTACTGTTCTAGCTGTTCTGGGTGTGGTCAAATGGGTCATCATCAGCTGAAGGGAGGACAGTCAGGGAGAGGTGGGAGATTCTATAGCATGTACAGAGATGGTGATGAGAAGCTTAGGGGATGTGCCAAGGACTGAGTGCTCTCATAAGCCTGATAACAAACACTGGTGGATGTGGAAAAGGGGACCCTTCTGGAAGGCTGCTGGGCCAGCCACTACAGGAATCAGTATGGAGGTTCTTCACATTAACACTAGACCTCCCATATGGTCCTCTCTCTCACTCCTGGGTGTTTACTAAAGGGCTTCAAGTCAACACATTGCAGAGACACTCGAACATCTGTGTTTACTGCAGCACTACAAACAATAGCAAATACAGAGCCAACCAAGGTGTCCATCAACAGAGGACATGTGAGGTAAAGAAAATGTGACACGTATTCACAGTAGAACTTTTTTTCAGTCATAAATAAAAAAGCTATGTCATTTTCAGGAAAACAGATCAACTGGAGATAATCATTTTAAGTCAGTCTCAGAAAGATAAATACAGTGTGTTTTCTCTCGTTTTTAGTTTCTAGTTTCACACAAACACATACAATCTTGCATGTGTATCTAAGAGGAAAGGAGAAGTAAAATCATCCTGGGGGGAAGAGGATTAACAGGTGAGGGAGGGGAGGGGAAGTTGGAGAAACATGAGCACACACAATATGTACGTGTGAACGGTTTTTTAAAAATGACTTTAAAAGTGAGAGGGGCACAGAAGGCTAATATAGGCCTCTTGTATAGTTAGCACAGAGAACTAACCTGGACACAGAATTTAAGAAACTGTGAGGGTGCCCCCCACCCCAAATCCCAGTTGCTCTGAGAGCTTCCCAAACCATTTCCTGTATATGACATTTAGAAATGTCTTTTTGATGAAGTTACTATTAAGGAGGGTTTTCTGGTGTGTCAGTCAAGTGCATCCTTTCAGACATAGTCTCTGCTAAGTTTCCTTAAAAACTCACAATGTCTTATACACAGATGGCTGGGAGGGACACTTCTTGGAGCCCCTTCAATGTGTGTGAGAGTGTGTGTGTGTGTGTGTGTGTACGTATGTTTATGTGTGTGTTTATGTGTGTGTGTGTGTGTGTGTGTGTGTGTGTGAGAGAGAGAGAGAGAGAGAGAGAGAGAGAGAGAGAGAGAGAGAGAGAGAGTTTTACCTTGTTTGAAATTGGGTATCTCACTGAACATTGAACCTAGATCCCACGTTTCTGCATCTAGTCTGTCTGACCAACAAGCCCCAGGAATCCTCTCATCTCCACCCACCAGCATTGGGATTGCCTGGATTTTTACATGGGTGCTGGGGATCTCAATTGAGTCCTCATGCTTACACAGCAAGTGCTATTACAGTGAGTCATCCCCAAGCCCAAACACATAATCTTTAACCGATGCTGAGTTTGCATTATACTTATTTTATTACCTCTCAGTCATTTTGGGTTATTTTTTCACTGAATTCCCATATTGATTGGTGGCTTCCTGAGTTCAAATCCAGCTTTGCCACTTACTATCTATATAATAGCAAGTTCTCTGTCCTTGGTTTCCCTGGTGTAAAAGAGCATGATGTGATAACATAACATTTCCATCAGAGCCTTCTTGTGGGGATGAAATGAGTGTGTATGACTGACATCTACCACACAGTGCAGAGATGCTAGCTGTGGGATCTGACTTTTCCACACTCCTCAATCTACACCCCTTGTCTTGACCCCTTTTACTTAGAGAACTTTGTTGGTGTTGTCATTTCTTCATTCCTAAGAAATGAGAGGCCTTGGGCTAGAGGATGAAGCTCAGTTGGTATTATATAGTGCTTGCCTAACACTTGTGAAGCCCTGGGTGCTGTCACCAGAAATGCAAAGACCCCACATGATAGTTCACACCTTATAAGCCAAAGATGCTGGATTATAGGAAGATTAGAAATTCAAGGTTATCCTTGACTACCTAGTGAGTTTGGAGACCACCCTGACTCCATGAGACCCTAAGAATGAGTGAAAGACAAATGTGATGATTTGAATAAGAATGTCCCCGATAGGCTCATATATTGAATGCTGAGTTACCAGGCAGTAGCACTATTTGAAAGGATTAGAAGGATTGGGGCACGTGGCTAAGAAGTAACATCAGGAAGTATGTCACTGGGGGTGGGCTTTAATGTTTTAAAAGCCCATGAGAAGTCCAATGTCCCTTTCTAGGCCTGCAGATCAGGACATAACTCTGAGTTACTTCTCCAGTACCATATGTGTGGGCATGTACCCCGCCATGATGGTAGTGGAGTAAACCTCTAAAACTATAAGCAAGCCCCCAAGTAAATGTTCTCTTTAATAAGAGTCGCCTTGGTTGTTGTGTCTCTTCACAGCAATAGAACAGTGAGTAGGACAATAGGCAAAGAAAAAGAAGATGGGGACCTGTGTTACAAACGACGGAATCTCCATTTCCCACACTATAATTTCACAAATGCTGATCTCTTTCTTGCAGCCTCCAAAGGCACAGACTTCCTTTATCAGCTCTCTCCTTCATCTGTGGACTTGGTCCCATTTTTGACTCTTAAATCAGGGTCTGTGCCTTATCTCTGTCCTGTGAGCTCCTTTTCTTCACAAATACAAAGTGAAAAAAAAAAAACCACAAAAAATAACTTTAGAGGTTATTTATACTTTTACCTAATAGTTCCTTCTTCAACACCTCCCAACAATGATCTGTTTATTTGTCAATTTTGTACATTATTCTTTGGGTTCAAAGCCTTCTGGAAGAACCCATTTTTTGCAGAACATACTTGCTCTCCTCATACAGGACCTGGAGCTGCTATATGTTGGGTAAGTATCCCCCAAAAGCATAGCTCAAGGCACTCCTGGGAGGTAATAGAGTTTCTCGAAGGTGGGGTCTACCGGCAGGGAGCCATGTTCCTGGAAGCACGATGTTGAAGGGCAGAGTGTAATTCCTTGATTGCTCTTGAAGTGTGTAGCACTAAATCCCATTATCTCCCTCCTTAACTCCCGACACCATGAAGTGAGCAACTAGCTTTGTGCTCTACCAGTCTATCATGATGCCCTACCTTGCCAAACTCCAAAATCAATGAGGCCAGGCAACCATGATCTGGAATGTCTGAAATCATGTGTCAAATTAAACCCTTCTTGAATGTGCTTTTCTCAGGTTTTTTTTGTATTCATGTTGTCAGGGTTAGTTTATCACATCGATTGCTCATGGAGTCAACTAAGAGACATGTCTTTGGGTGGGCCTGTGAGGTCAATTCAGGAAAGGAAGGAAGGAAAGAAGGAAGGAAGGAAGGAAGGAAGGAAGACAGACAGACAGACAGACAGACAGACAGACAGACAGAAAGAAAGAAAGAAAGAAAGAAAGAAAGAAAGATGGTGCCTGCCTGTAAACCTTAGAATGGGTGGTACTTTGAGGCAAAAAGTTGGCCTGCCTTCACTTCCTTCTGCTGAGAACACCTGTCCATGATGCTGCCTTTTGTTCATACTGGTTCCTTTAGTCTTTCAAAGTGATCCAAAGATCAGTGTTTCTCCAGGCCTCCTCCATGCCTTTAGCACCAGGTTGGAAAAGCTGAAGCTTGCAGCATTGTGGACTGAGTGGCTATCAGCTCCATTGTTGGAAGAGCAGCCTGGTCAGCCAGTCTAATGCGTGCCCTTAGGGTATGTTTTCATCTGGTTGATTGTGAACCATGGCTTACACAGCTCGAAGCTGCCTACATCCTCCTCATCTTTTAAGTGACCTGGAACTATTCTTCCCACCCTTCCTTGCTCCGAGAAGCCTTTGCTGCCTCTGCCTTTTTTTGTTTTCCTTCGTGGCAAAATTATACTTTTTATTCAGACTCCTGATACAGTGCTTTCTGTTCAACTATCTTTAGCAGTGGCAGCTTCCTGGGTTCTAACACACACTGAACTCAAAGTCCTAATGAAGCTGTTGTCTCTTTGAACACACCTACAGAGTCAGTTACTTCACTGTCTGGGTTCTGCAAGCCTGAGAAGTGGAGCATATACAAGGAAGCTGTCCACCAGGGTAGTTCTAATAGGTGTTTAATTTATATGTGATAAACTGCACATAATCCCAGTTTGCTTCCTGAACAGGGCATTTTTGGGAGTTTATCTTGCAGGGTGAAGTAAAGGTAGAGAGAGACAGAGACAGAGACAGAGAAAGAGAGAGAGAGAGAGAGAAAATTTAGGGGTCTGCCCAGCCACATTTTTTGCTTTTCCTATATAAGACCCTGTCTGAAACAACAAGAAAAACAAACTTCTGCTAACTCAGGCTTCCAAAGCATAATTGTTGCATTATTTTTTTGAGATAAGGTCTCATGTAGCCCAGGCTGGCCTCAAAATTGATATATAGCTAAGGATGACTTTGAACCATGGAAAGTATGATTTTTAAATCCTTATTTGAAAAGTATACAAAAATAAAAAATAATAAATATAAAATATAAAAATAAAATGCATGTATTAGGAAGCGAAATTTACTCTATCAAAACTTTTTTTCCCAAAAGAACTGCCACCAAATAGCTTGTGACATCACATACACACATGCACACACACATACACACACACACACACACACACACACACACACACACACACACACACGGTCATTACTCTGAGTAAAGTCTGTAAATTTAAATTTCAAAGCAAGTAAAGCAATTGGCTTGACATGGGTGTGTGCACATGTGTCCTTTGGACCTCCACATACATGTGCACATATGTGCACACACCCATGTGCAAAACACACAGAAAATGCCAAACCATTTTAGGAGTAAGTACCAAAACGAGTCAGGAGCTGTCCATCTTGGGTTTTGTTGTTTTCTTTCACATTTTTATTTGTTATTGTTGTGCATGTGTGTCTGTGTGTGGGAGCATGCACATGTACATCTATTTCATAGTGCACACATGGAGGTCAGAGGAAAACATTCATGAGTCTGTTCTCTCCTCCCATCAATGGTTCTAGGCTTGGCAACAAGTGCTATTAGCCCAGAGCCATCTCTCTAGCCAATATTTTATTTATTTTTTTTTTATTGAGTTGGGATCTCTCCCTGGTTTGAAACTACGGAGTAGGCTTGCTGTCTGACAAGTGAACTGCATGCACTACCTTGCCTGGGCCTAAGCTTTTCATAGCCACTATGCCTTAAGATCTCCATGCCAAGATCCAGGTCAGAAACTTGTATCTTCCACCCTCAAGATGTAGACCACAGGTGAGCCCTCCAGTTCTGGATTGTACTTCATTCTAGATATAGACAAGGCGACAACCAGGAATAGCCATTACAAGCAGTTTTTGTTCTGTAAATATTGCTGAAATGGCTGTTCCCTTAAGAAGGGAGAGCATTCGGAATGCTTGCAGACACTCAGCAGGTTTACATCAAGGACTTAGTTGTAGTAGCATCCTTGGCTTTAGTTTCCTCTTGGTTCCTACCTTCTCCCTTCAGCGGATCTCTCAGGTTACATTTCCGTCAGGTGCACATGGCAGTGTGGGTCCCTGAGACAAGGCTCCTTTGCTTTTGGCTGTAACTCAGCCAGGCCAGTTTCCTACAGGGACAAGTTATGAGAAACTCAGGATCAGTGTGAACTCTGAGTTGGGGTGTTGGCAGGAGCTACTCTCTGAAGTGGAAAATGTCCTGTCTCCATTGTAACTAGCTGCCAAAAATGAAGATACTCTGAAGAGACATTTGTGCTTCTCAATTTGACTGTCAGACTACTGAAACAATTTATGCACCATTCACTGACAAAAAATGTTGAGAATTTCCCTAACAATCTCATGCTGGGGTAAGGAAAATGCAGAGAGGAATTTTCTCACAGTTCTAACAATCTACCACACCACCTTAAGGTTGAAGCCAGGACAATGGCGGTCAGTGATATACAGGCCCACCCACACATTGACCAGGATGTTTTGGATGTATATGTTCGTAGCCATGTATTTAAACTTTAATCTCATTTTAGGACCCCAAAGATTGACAGGAAGCAGGAGTGTCACTGGATCTCTTTGTCTCTCTTCCCAGTGTGGCCACATCGAACACATCTCCTTTTCCTGCTTTGTACCATTAATTTGGTTCTTTTAATTGGTTTCTTGAGGACAGGTGGCCAAACTTGACTTTTTAGGGTGTGGACTGTGACCCCCCAACTGTGATCACACAAAGACTGCTGGCAGTCACAGTAGGGAAAACATAGCTGTAGATATGAACACGTCAAGTTTCTTGGGGGCAGTTAGAGGGAGATGGTGGGCTAGGCTACATCTCAGTGGTTAAGCTCTTGCTTAGCCTGTGTAAGGCCATGCATGATCTGCAGCACTCAAAACAAGGGAAGGATCAGATGCAGTGTTTGGACCCATTCTGTAAAGGACAAGGACAGGTCTCTTGGGAAGGTTAGATCAGCTGGAAAAAGCAATGACAGATGTTACAAGAGGTATCAAGGCATCAGTCTCTTAGTGTTATGTGTCCCTTCACTCAACAGGTAAGCATGTTTCCTGAGGGAAAGATGGAGCAGGGTCATGGTTTACCAGGAATGAGCTTGAAGTCACATCCTGCTCAAAAACTCCAGATGACTGCATCTGATGTGTGGTTAATCTAGGCCAGACTGAGTACAAAGGACTCAGCAACCATTTCTTGTTCACTAGAGCTTGAGGCAATGCAATTGGGTCAGTTTGGACTGGAAAGAAGAAAGCATGGAGGTAGGATAGCTCTTTCACAAACAGAGCTGGGAAATGGTAATGGCAGATACTCAGAGCTGAGGCCCCTCAAAGGCTCATAGGACTCATAGCTGGTCATCACAAGTCTCTAGCACTCTGGGCTGGATACTGTACCAACCAAAAGAAACAGAACACCTTATGTATGTATGTATGTATGTATGTATGTATGTATGTACATAGTATGTATGTAGTATGTATATATGTATGTATGTACATAGTATGTACATAGTATGTATGTAGTATGTATGTATGTACATAGTATGTATGTATGTATGTATGTATGTATGTATGTATGTAGTATGTATGTACATAGTATGTATGTAGTATGTATGTATGTATGTATGTGAATATGGATATGTGCATCTGTGAATGTGCACCAGGCTCCTCATGTATCAGATCTCCCCAGGAAGGAAATGTTAAACCCCAGACAAAATGCTGCTCAAAGTAGGCTTGCCTACAACCCTCTATGTCTCCATCCTCATCGTTAATCCCAGAATCCCCAGGTGTCTGGATTCTAGGACAATGGCAGGCATCAATCTCTCTTGCCTCAGGGAAGTTAACAGACTTCCAGTTGACAGAGGCCATCAGAGGCTTATGGCATCTCTCACCCATACACAAATGCACCTCAATTCAAGGTGTCTATTCCCTGTACCAAGTACCCCATCTAAGAATGACCCTCCTCCACACTTCCCCTACATCTTCTAAGTCCCACATTAACAAGATTCCTTCCTCCCTTCCTCCTGTCTCTCCTCCCCCAAAGCCCTAAGATAGACTTTTTGCTCTTTTGGTGATCTGAAATCCTTCCCTTTCTTGGTCACCCTGCAGTACTTTCTCTGGTGTTAACTACATCTATGGCCTCAAGGAACAATTTGCAGCAGTGTCTTCTATGGAAGAGGGGAGTAGTGATGGGTGAATGTGATCAAAGCACATTGTATTTGTGTATGAAAATGTCATAATGAAAGTTATTATGCACAGTTAAAATGGGAACTATCAGTAGTCATAAGGATCTCCTAAACAGCAGGTCAGCGGGATGTCCACAGTATTTACCTTTTTTTTTTTTTTTTTTTTTTTTTTTTTTTTTTTTTTAATATCAACTTCAAACTCCCTCGCTCTTCAACAGGCTGACTTCATATAACAGCAGGAGCTCAATTAGACAGGATGGATTGTGCAGTTGTCGTGTGCACAGGACTAACCTTTGAAAGCAGTTAACTAGATGGAGGTTTTAGTGAGAAAGATGAAGCCAAATAGCCAAATATTAGGGGACTCAGTTGGGGCCTAGGCAAGGTAGCCATTGTCCTGATGTGGACCCCCCCCCCAGACAGCAGTGATTTGATCCAGGGGAAATTTCTGTAAAGCGTTTAAAAGACAGGATTAAAAATTGAGTATGAGGATACTAAGGAGGAAAGAAGGAACCAAGAGGAGGAGCTAGGAAGGGAGAGAACTGTATAAACCCCTCCATAGTACAGTGGACAACATGACCACCCCAGGGGAAGGCTTTTGTTATAAATGACAGTGTGTGTGTGTGTGTGTGTGTGTGTGAGAGAGAGAGAGAGAGAGAGAGAGAGAGAGAGAGAGAGAGAGAGAGAGAAAGAGGACATTAGAGGCATCTGGGAAGAGTTCAGAGTAGAGAAAGAAAGAGAAAGAAAGCAGTAGACTGATCATGGCCAGAGGACTAGACCTGGCCATGAGAGAAGCAGGAGCAGAAACAGACAGACAAACATACAGACAGAAAGACATACATACACACACACACACACACACACACACACACACACACACACACACAGAGATAGAGAGAGAGAGAGAGAGAGACAGACAGACAGACAGACAGACAGAGACAGAGAGACAGAGAGACAGAGAGACAGAGAGACAGAGAGACAGAGAGACAGAGAGACAGAGAGACAGAGAGACAGAGAGAGAGGAATAGCAAAAGAGTATGTGAGAAATGGGGGAGACATACACAAGAGAGAAAGACAGAGAGACAGAGACAGAGAGAGGCTGAACATAGAGAGATATAAAAAATAGCAGGTAGAATGAGTAGCTAGTGGGAGGGGAGCCCATGAAGTGGACAAGTTAGGGTAAGGGAGGAGGTGAGAAGAGCTAGGACACCAGCATGGACTCTGACATACATAACAAGTATTTGTGACACTGAGGGAGCCTGAAGGCCAGCATGTGCTTTGGTATGCTAATAAACACTGCATATAGTCATAAGTCTTTCTGCCTTTTGGAATTTGGAGAATGGAGTTTCCTTTGGACCTCACAGAACACAGAGCCTATCCATAGAAGCAGGCTTATTGAATCTCCTTTGGTGTGGTACCTAAGTCTTTGAGCACAATCTGGAACCAGTTTGGAATTAGTTCAGAATCAGTGTTGTCCCTGGAGGGCAGCACAGACCCCATCTTTAGCAGTAGTCAGGAGATCTGGCCCTTTTAGTTTTGGAGTACCACAGCAGCCCAAGAATGAAGTCTGTCCTGAAGGATGTTAAACTGATCTAAATTTTCTTTAAGGTTTGTTGTGAGCTGGTGAGACAGAGATGTTAATGGATGCAAAGAAGCCTTAAACCAGCTGTAGTTTCAAGTGTGTGTGTGTGGGGGACCCAGAATGGTAAGAAGGGTGAGGTAGATAGCACACGTGCCCTCCCAGTGGTCACCTGGACTGCTGTAAGGGGTCTGGAGATGCAGACCATCCCAACTGTTTTGTGGTTGGCAAAAGGGGCAATGTAGACCAGGCAGCAGTTAAGTCCCTCAAAGGAAGGGATCTCAGGGGTCACATTAACAGATGGCAAAGATCCAGAAGGTGAGCCAGCCATGTAATGACAACAGGCATCCTTGGAGTGCAGGAAATGGGGCACTTTGCCCATACTGGAAGGGAACAGGCAAGAAAATGATCTAAAGAATGCTTGGCAGGCTTTGTTGTAGGTGTGAGCAAGACTTTTGTCACTGTTGTTCATTCCAAGATGAAAGACTGTTGGTTTGGTGGAAGAACTTGAGACTATTTTCATTGGTCAGCCTAAGTTCAGAGTCAGCTATCCAGTCTCCTCTGTTACAACTTTGTGGGGAACATTAAGAGGCAAAGTTAATGAGAAAAATTTTAACATCCCAATTAATAAATTTTGTTTAATAAAGTGAGTGCAGTTGTATAACTGGCTGGACAATATACCAGCGTTCTTTATGAGGATAAGGTGACTGTGATCGGCTGTTTGTTTCTTCAGACTCCTTCATTAGGAACAAGCATATGGAAGCTTTATTAAAAAGTCAGTTAAATTCTGTATTAATTGACAGTCTTAAAGAGAAATAGAGTCCTCCTGTGATCCTTTTAATAGGATTATCTAGCAAAGTCCCAAGGAAATCCCTTGGATATCCTGAGTACCTGCCCAAGCTGTGATTCTGATCTGACAGCTTCCTTTATCAGGGAACATGGGTGGTAAGGATGCAGAAGGACACAGTATAGCTGTGAGAAGTACCCTTCCAGAAAGAGATAGGGTTCCATAATTGGTAAATCCTGCTTTCAGATTTGGCCTCAGTATTTAAGAAGATAGGCTTGTTTTTCTTAGCTGTGGTAGACACTGCAATGATGAAGTAAGCCAAGTCTTGTCCTATCTGTGGGAGATATCAGGAAGAGAATCATTAGTGAGAAATAGTTGTTCAAGTAACATTTTATATGGTTAAGTATAATGTCTGAGGACTGTGAACCCTTGAACTGTTAAATAAGCACACTGATCATTTTATTCTTGGTTATACATTCCTGCTGAGTGTTTCAGACCATGTAGGTTTCCAAAATAAAATTTTCTTTTTTTTGTGTTGTCAAGGCCAATTTAGGATCTGGTCCTGGGGGGGGGGGGGGGAAACGACTTGGGTGTGGGGCAATCCTATGGCTCCTCTGGTCTTTCTTTTACAATTAGTCTATCCTATCATAGGATAAGTCAAAGACTTTGCTTTTTAAAACTTGTGATGGTGTGTATCATTTGAGTTTGTGCACACACACACATTTGTGTGTGTGAGTGCAGGAACACATGGCACCATGCTGTGTGTGTGGAGGTCAGAGGACAACCTTGGGAGTTGTCTTCTCCTTACACCTTGTTTAAGATGGAGACCCTTTTGTTGTTTGCCAGGCTATCAAGTTCTCATGTCTTCCCTTCTTGCTGTAGAAGTTCTAGGATCATAGGCTATTCCTTCCACTTCACCACTTCATTCCCCTTCTAGCTTCCATTCAAGTTGTGATGAATACCTTGACAAACTTTCAGCTTAAGTTGAGGTTTGGTCTTTTGCTATGTATTATAATGCTAAAAATACTGGCCCACCAAGGTCTGGTTTCCCCAGGGATAAGAGAATCTGCACACACACAAGTGATTCTATGTAACCTTAACCCCCAAGTGGGAGGCTTTAGGGGTCATTTGGTAACTGAGTGTATGTTTTCTCCCAATCCAACAAGATTTGTTATATGTAGGAAAGACTGTTCTTTCCTAGTGGTCGGATGAGTCTGATGCAGCAACTCTCCCTTCACCTTGAAAAGGAGTTCCTTTTTCCTCTTTCCTTCTCCTCTTCCATAACATTGCCATAACATTCCATTGTCTTTTGAGAAAATTTATTTCTTTTGCCCCAATCCAAATGTTATCCTTCTTGTTTGTTTGTTTGCTTGACTTCCTCTTTTCCAATTTACATTCCTTTGATCTCCTTTACTTGTCTTACTGCTCTGGCTAGAATTTCAAGTACTATATTGAATAGATAGGGAGAGAGTTGACAGTCTTGTCCCGATTTTAGTGGAATTTCTTAAGTTTCTCTCCATTTAATTTGATGTTGGCCATTGGCTTGCTGTATATTGGTTTTATTATGGTTAGACATATGCCTTGTATCCCTGATCTCTCTAAGACTTTTAGCATGAAGGGGTATTGGATTTTGTCAAAGGCTTTTTCAGCATCTAATGAAATGGTCGTCTGATACTTTTCATTCAGTTTATTTATAAGGTGGATTACATTGATGGATTTTCTTATATTGAACCATCCCTGCACCCTACTTGATCATGGTGGAGGATTTTTTTTTTTTTAATGTGTGCTCTTGGATTCAGATTGTGAGTATTTTATTGAGTATTTTTGCATCAATGTTCAAAAGAGAACTTGGTCTGAAATTCTCTTTCTATGTTGAGTCTTTGTGTGGTTTAGGTGACAGGGTGACTGTGGCCTTATAGAATGAGTTTGGCAGTGTTTTTTCTGTTTCTATTTTGTTGAATAGTTTGAAGAGTATTGGTATTAGCTCTTGAAAGTCTGGTAGAATTCTGCACAGAAACCAGCTGGCCCTGGGCTTTTTTTGTTTGGAAGATGTTTACTAAGTGCTTCTATTTCCTTAAGCATTATAGGGCTGTTTAAATAGTTTACCTAACCTTGATTTAACTTCAATTAATGGTATCTGTTTAAAAAAATCATCCATTTTATTGAGATTTTCCCATTTTGGTGAGCACAGGCTTTTGAAGTAAGACCTAATGATTCTTTGATTTCCTCAGTGTCTGTTGTGATATCTCTCTTTTCATTTCTGATTTTGTCTATTTGCATTCTCTCTCTCTCTCTCTCTCTCTCTCTCTCTCTCTCTCTCTCTCTCTCTCTCTCTCTTTCTCTCTGTCTTTTGGTTAGTTTGGCTAAGAGTTTGTCTAGCTTGTTGATTTTCTCAAAGAACCAGCTCTTGGTTTTATTGATTCTTTGTTTTGTTTTATTTCTAAATGATTGATTTCAGCCCTGATTTTGATTATTTCCTGCTTTCTACTTCTCTTCAGTGTGCTTGTTTCTTTTTTCCTAGAGCTTCCAGGTGTACTTTTAAATTGCAGCTTTTTTAAATTTTTTTTTTTTTTTTTTTTTTTTTTTTTTTTTTTTTTTTTAGTTTTTTATGGAAGCACTTACTGCTACGAACTTACCTCTTAGCACTGCTTTCATTGTGTCCCATAAATTTGGGTACATTGTGGCTTCATTTTCATTAAATTCTAGAAAGTCTATAATTTCTTTCTTTATTTCTTCTATGACCCAGAGATCATTGAGTAGAGAGTTGCTCAATTTTCATGAGTGTGTATGCTTTCTAGTGTTTCTGGCATTGTTGAAGTCCAGCTTTAATTCATGGTGGTCTGATAAGATACAGGACATTATTTCAATTTTCTTGTATCTGTTGAGGCTTTCTTTGTGACCAACTATATGATCAGTTTTGGAGAAGGAACCATGAGGTGCTGAGAAGAAAGTTCATTCTTTTGTGTTTGGGTGAAATATTCTGTAGATGTCGATAGGTCCATTTGACTCAAAATGTCTGCTAGTTTCATTAGTTTTCTGTTTCATTTTTGTCTGAATGACCTGTCAATTGGTCAGAGTGAGGTGTTGAAGTCTCCCACTATTAATGTGTGGGGTTTGATGTGTGATCTAAGTTTTATCAATGTTTCTTTTACAAATGTGGTTGCTGTTATGTTTGAGGCATAGGTGGTCAGAATTGAGATATCATCTTGGTATACTTTTCCTTTGATGAGTATGAAGTGTCCTCTGTTTCTTTTGATTAATGTCTGTTGAGAGTCCACTTTATTAGATATTAAAATGTCTTCTCCAGCTTGCTTCTTGGGTCTGTTTGTTTGGTAAATGTTTTTTCCAGCCCTTCATTCTGAAATAATTCGTATCTTTATTGCTGAGGTCTGTTTCTTGTATGCAGCAGAATAATGAATCCTCTTTTCCTATCCATTCTGTTCTTTTTTTGTTTTAAATGGGGAATTGAGTACATTGATGTTCAGAGATATGAATGACCAGAGATTGTTATTTTGGTGCTAGTGATGTTAGCGTATGTATGTGTGTTTGTGTATGCTTCCCTCGTTTTTAACTGGTATGGAATTATTTATTTCCTGTGTTTTCTTGAATGTAGTTATTCTTCTTGGGTTGGAGTTTTTTTTCTAGTATTTTCTGTAGGGCTAAATTTGTGGATAGATATTGTTTAAATTTGGATTTGTCTTGAAATATCTTGTTTTCTCCATCTATGGTGATCGCGAGTTTTGCTGGGTATAGTAGACTAGGTTGGCATCTGTGGTTTTGTAGAGGTTCTAAGATGTCTGTCCAGGCTGTTCTAGCATTTAGAGTTTCTGTTGAGAAGTTGGGTGTAATTCTGATAGGTCTGTATATTACCTGGCCCTTTCCCTTGCTGCTTTTAATATTCTTTCTTTGTTCTGTAGATGTTGTGTTTTATTATGTGGCAGAAGAATTTTCTTTTTTGGTCCTATTTAATTGGTGTTCTATAAGCTTTCTATATATTTATAAGCATCTCCTAGTTCTGGGACAGGGCGGATTCCTGGCATTGTAACAGGGAAGGAAGAGAACAGCAGACAACTAATGGTATGAAGCACATGCACCTTGGAGTTGGAGAGATAGATCAGCTATTAAGAGCACTTGCTGCTCTTTCAGAGATCCCAGGTTTAGTTACCAGTATTTACATGATGGGTTACAACCATCTACAAATCCAGATCCAGGGGATCCAATACCTTCTTCCCACCTTTGCACCATGTACATGGTTGACAGGTAAAATACACACACCAAAACAAATTGAAAAACCAAACCAAACCAAAACTCAAAGACACTTTGTCCACTAGAACAGATAAGAGGTAAGCCGTTTCTAATAGAGATTACTATTGTCTGTCCCATGCTGTAAAAATATCTACAATAAGAATAAGAAATTGGGAGCTGGTTGGTGGAGACAATGGTCTGCTCTTTCTGGAAGTCAAGAAATGAGGTGCTAATGTTTCAGGAGGGCTTCCCAGTCTCTTGTGCTTGCTGTTGTAAGCACCCAATTTGATGGTGTTTTACCAGCTATCTGCTATTGTTTATTTTTAAATTTTCTTACTTTTACTTGCTACTTGCTTAATAATCTCACTCGTTCGAAAGCAAAATAATGGCTATCCTTTATACAGATCGCCCTAGCACTGCACAAGATCAGTTAAGGTGTGTAGCCAGCCTTCACACTGTAAGCAAACTTCTTTCAACAGTTATCTTCATCAGTCCAAAGAAAAGGACACTTTTGTGATTGATAGCCATCTACTGGACAGTACAGGATGTGTTTATTTGTTCTACCCACAAAGCTACACCTGGAAGAGCAGTTGCCACCGAAGGCAGATCCTGGTTCAAGATAGTCAGTCATTCTCCAAGCTCCATCTGTTTTCTAAACAGCCCAACCATTGGGGGCTAGTTTTATGAGGTTGTGGTAGAAATAAACAACCTGTCCATCAAAGGCTGAAATCCAGGTACCTCAGTCTGGGGCCACAATCCAAGTAGGAGGGTTGGTGGTAATGATGGTCCCAGACTCTGCCTAGCAACTCCTAGTGTTCCAAAGGCTATCTTATGGGGATCCTATGATCTATGAGATTGAACCCTTGCTTCTGTCTGCTGGGAACTCTCTAACTTAGCAATGTATGTTCATCTCCAGGAGATGCTCTGGTGTCTAATACTCTCTGAGTGCCTTGTCTACTACTTCAGTCCTAATGTTTCCTTTGTCAGTGCAACTAAGTTTCATGAAAGTGCATTTAGGAGGTTGGGGAGATGACTCAGTCAGAAACATACATTAATGAAAGCACAAGGTTTTGAGTTTAAGACCCAGAACTCATGTTTACATGTTTCCTAATGCTGAGGAAGCAGAGATAGGAGGATGCCTGGGACTTGCTGGGCAGCCAGTCTAGCTGAATCAGTGAGTCCCAGCCCCATTTTAAAATAGTAAGGTAGAATATGATTGAAGAAAACATTGGATGTTGGCCTTTGGCCTACGTGTGCAGGAGTGCATGTGCACACTTGCGCACATGCACACACACACATAATACACTCATATACATGCATGTTGTGCAGTTAGAGCCAGTTACATTTGAGTTTTTAACTTTTTTATATTTTTACCTTTTTGGCACTTTATTTCTATTTTTATCCTCTCCTTTTCATATTTTGAATATCCTTTAAGCCATCTGCTATCCTTTCTGAAATTCAACCTCACATACATGCATATATTTATACATACATAAACTACATGCTGATATTTGAGAAGGGCAGATCCAACCCCAAATCAGCTCTTAAATTGTCTGTTATTCCAGAGAGTGAAGGGGAGGGGGGGAGAGGGAGCTGGGATTTTCAAAATGTTTGCCTGTCCCTTCACTTCTTCCCTCAAAGCAACTAAGTAAGACTGGCATAGCCACTTAGGTAACACTAGCATCACAGTAAAGGGCAGACAGCTCAAAGAGTTCAGCAGGTGGTTCTGACACACCCTGCTGCCTCCCATTCTCTCCCCTTGGCTCAGAGCCTCATCACCACCAAGGGGTGGGGTTCTCAGCTCTGCTCCTGATTTGGTCAGAAGCAGCCCACTCCATCCCCATTTCCCCATGGAGATGCCACCCTGGAGCACTTGGCTTTCAGAGATACAGCTCAGTGAATGCTTAGCTGAAGGGCACCGCTGAACTGCAAGCTTTGTATGAGATCACTGTCCATTTATGATCAAATGTTGCCTAGATAATTCTTCACATCCTTCAGGACAGACTACAGTGCTGGAGCAGAATCTGAGTCAGTGGGAGGAATTGAATTCTTCCATCTTATAGACCAGGAGAGTTGTTGTGCTGACCATGCCAGCAATTTTTCTTTTTTCATTATCTTCCAGCAGGCTCTCTTCAATCCAGCAAATATTGAATTCTAGGTGCCATGATATTTGCTGAATTAATAAAGATCAATACAGTTCGACTTGAGCTCTGAGTCACTTGAGGTCTTGGGGACACTGAGCCAAATACATGTTCCAGTTAGCTATTCTTTCCTTCTATTTCTTTTATGAGGCTACTTCTTCATTTTCAGTAGTTTAGAAAACCTGAATTCTTTGAATGTTTAATGCTCCTGCATATATGGAGTTTATCCCAGTAGAGGCCAAGCCTTTGGAGTGTTCTGTTTTATTGGTTTGTATTTGGCTAGTGACTACCTTATATTTTGTTTTTCTTCTAAAAGAATGAAAATCACATTTATATGTCTATCTAAAAAATTAAAGTCACACTTATGATCTATCTATCTATCGTCTATCATCTATCTATCTTGTATCTCTCTCTCTTCATTTGTGTGTGTGTGTGTGTGTGTGTGTGTGTGTGCTGCAGTGCATGCGTAGGGGCTAGAGGACAATCTGTGGGTGTCTGTCTCCTTCCATTATGTGGGTCCTGGGGATTGAACTCAGGTACTCATGCTTGCTAGCAAGAAAGTTTACCAGCTGAGCCATCTTCCTGGCCCAGTCTTATATTTTCTATGGCTGACCTTTCCAACAGCCTCTTGTGAGACAAAACTCCTTTCCATGGCCACAGCTGATTGGCTGGAGGTCCAGACCTGTTGTGTTAACTTTTCCTGGGAAGGCATGGACAGAGGTTGTCTCTTTAATCTAGATAGGGCCCAGGGGCCAAAGTAAGGGACTTTGAAGCTGAACTTGGTAGATTCATGAGTTTATTGAACTTAATTACAGATGATGAGTGAGAGGTTGTTATAGGGAACATGATACAAATGGCTACATCATCACAATCCTGAAAGATGACTTCGTGAAAGCTATGTTATGATGCTCTTCCAACCTTTGAAAAATTATTTATTTTAGTATGTGTATATGTGGGAGATAGAGTACCTATTTCTCCTCTGTGTGTGTGTGTGTGTGTTTGTGTGTGTGTGTGTTGGTAAGAAAATAACTTGTGGAGTTGTTCCTCTCTTACCATGTGGAATCTAGAGAATTGAATCCAGCTTATCAGACTTTGTGACAAGCTGCCTTGCAGGTCCCAACCTTCTACTTGTGGTATACGTTAACATTTGCCAGACTCTCTTGCAGCTGCATGTGAGCAGGAGGGTGGAGTGGCCAGAATACCAGGTGAGCCTCCTATGATTCTCCCCACTCCTACTAGAGGTTGTCAATGGCTTCATTACCATTGCCATCGTCCTGGTTAAAACTATACACTGATGTGAAACTGGTTGCCATGACAACTTCTTTTCCAAGATGGCCACAGTGTAATCATGATATTCCCAGAGAGAAAAACAACAGCTGACCTCAGTTAGGACAGTAAGACTTTTTTTTTTTTTCATACTGGGATTTATAATTGAAGCCATGAGAGATGAGAAAGGTGGTCTTAGGGGCTCCGGCTACTACTTATGGAGTAATGTGATGAAACTCATGGTTGTGAACATGTGAAGGGAGAAACACATTGCTTTTTTGAGGGAGGATGAAGGGCAAGGCCATGGGGAATGAAAAGAAAGGATGTGAGCAGAAGTGTTGGAGAAAAGCACCCAGGAGAGCACCCAAGAAAAGCGCTCTTCTGCCGTTGCTATTTTCTCAGTTAAATCCAGAGGATATAGAAATGGAAGGGGTGGGCAACTTGCTAAGAGAGAAGTGTGAATTACTCATTGTAGAATAAAGGTGTGAACTGCCTGGCAGCAGTGGTAAGTAGCTGTGGGCCCTTTGGAAGTGTGTCCCACAGATTTAAACAGAGATAAGTCTTACTAGATGCCTGAATTTGCTTTGGCCACTTTTAGCTGCATGGTATAGCACAGAGAGGTCGACTGGGTTTTCTAATTATTGATTGTGACTGAAGACATGGGGGTGGTGCAAAAGGGTCATTTGTGACCAGGAAGAACTTACAGCAATGGACTTTGGGTGGTAATGAGAGAGTTAGGAGACAACGACTAGGAAGTTGAAAACACAATTTGCCTTATGATGTTATTATCACTCACAGAACCCAAGAAGCAGAGTCAAGAATCAAGTGTTAAAACTACACTTTATTCAGAAAGCCAATAATCTGAAAGGTTTTGCTTTTGGGGATCAAGAAGGGACACTGAGGGAGACTGTCCTTTCAGGTAAATATTTATTAGGATAATTATTAACACCATAGAAAGACAGCAAAATGGGACGTCTAAGAAGAGTTCAAGACAGACAGACAGACAGACAGACAGACAGACAGACATAGTCTGGGGGTCTGACGGGAGATCAGGCCCATGAGGCAGATTAGGAGTCTCTTTTCTAGGTATCAGAGACCTTGGAAAGTTTCATGTTGCAGAGGGGATGAGTTGTCCACAGCTTGAGTCTGCAGCCAGGCTGACCATAATTCCTGGGTGGCAGAGAGATAGGAGGGGATCCTGTCGTCTGGAGAAAGAATATGTAACCTTGTTTAACTCCAAGGTTGTGGAGGGCGACAGACATCAAATTGAGTTAAATCTATTATATCTGTAACCTTCTGATATTTTGGAGTCTGTGGCCCTGATTCTGTAAACTTCTTTGGGGAAGTGAGAATGTGTCTGCTATTCTGGAATTCTAGCACCTGGAAACTATTATGGAGGTTGGTTCTTGGTAGGGAACTTGCCATGCTATCTACCACAGGTATAAGAAAGGGGTCACTGCAGGTAGTTGTGACCTTATTAGCTCTTAGCTCCCAAACCTTACATAATCTGAGAAATTAGTGGAAATTATCTTAGAGCAATTTGTCTTTCAACTCATCTTTGGCCATCTGATTACACAGGGAGGGGAAATGAAAACATCAATTATTTCAAAGTCTTGATCCTTTGGTTTGGTGATCAGTCTTGTCTCTGAGATCTATGGTGTTGGTGTTTTTCTCTGTGCGTAGTGGGGATTTTCCACATACTAAGGCCACTAATCTTTCATTTCTCCTGAGTTGTATTTTGTATGACATTTAAATTAAAGGTTAACTCAGGACTAGAAAACTGCTGATAGCATATTCACGCCAGGTTACTTCCAGTGTACTGTGTATACAGATTCTTTTCTGCAATATGAAGTATACACGTGTGATTGTAATGGAGAATATAAAGTACCCCTCTCTGTTTTATATCAGTGTGACAGCAGAGCTAAAGATTTCTCATTTGGTCTAAGAACCTTTGGTATTGGAGTATAGAAGTGGAAAACAAGAGAGGATTCTGGTTAGTTTTAACTATCAACTTGACACAACCTAGAATCACATGGGAAGAATTTTAATGAGTAATAATCTAGGTCAGGTAGACTTGTGGGCATATCTATGGGGGATTTAATTGTTAATTGATGTGGGAAGACCCAGCCCACTATGGATGGCACCATTCCCTAGGCAGGTGGTACAGAACTGAGCAAGAGAAGAGAAAGCTAGTGTGAAAAATAAAATAGGCAAGGAAACATTTATTTTCTGTGCTTATGCCTGTGATATGACCAACTGCATGAGTTTATGTCTTGACTTCCCCAAAATGATGAACTCTACCTGGAGTTGTAAGCCAAATAAATCCTTCTACCCCAGAGTTGCCTTTTGTTGTGGCATTTTATCACCAGCAACAGAAATTAAACTACAATAATGACAAAGAATATGATTGAGGAGAGGGATATGCCAGGTGACAAAAGGGGCCACAAGGCTGCCTTCCACCCACATATCAATCATGGGTCCCACACTGTGATCTATGCTTCTGATCCACAAGCTATTGTCAACACCAATACACAAATTTCTCCTTAAAGGGAACAAAAGATGATGTTTCTGGTGTTAAATATGAGTGACCATGGCCTGGGAACACAGATTGAGTTCACTCCCAATTACCAGGCTCCAACATGATACCAGTGTCATGAAATTTTTATTGTAAGAGAACAGTGAAAGTCAAAAATTAAGACACTTCTCAAATACATTGGTGGGAACAGCAGGTGGGTGAGTTTTAATAAGCCAGAGAAATCTCTGCTAAAAGTCTCAGACACTATCTGATAATATTTTGGGTTGGTAGATGCTAGGTTTCTGTTTGCACATTCCAAGGAATTTACCTAATAGTTACAAAGATGTTAGGTCAGACACAGAAGTGGGCAAAGAATGGCTATTAAAGAAGTCAGAGAGAACCCAAGATAAATTGTTATTAGACTCTAGACTCTAACATTCTGGCCTGTTCACAATCATTGAAGTTTGAATCAATTCAACATTGAGGTTCAACATGAAGTACAGGTTTTGTGGGGAAGGGAACTTTTGGGTTTGTTCCCACTATAACTGGCACTTCCACCACCCACTCCTGTATTCAAGCTACTTCCTAAGCCAGTTACTAGTTTCTTTCAAATGTGTGTATGTATGTGAGTGTGCATAGTCATGTGTATGCAGGTGTATGTGGGTGAATGTATACTTACACAAGTGTGTGTGTGTGTGTGTTTGTGTGTGTGTGTGTGTGTGTGTGTGTATAGGCTTGAGAAGAACCTTCCATGTCAGGTGATATCCACCTTGGGTTTTTGTTTGTTTGTTTGTTTGTTTTTGCACCAGGAATCTGCCTGTCTCTGTCTCTCTAGCCCTGGAATTACAAGTTTGTACCATCATGGCTGTTTTCTTTTCTTTTTTCTTTCTTCTTCTCTCATATATTATATTCTCACTGCAGTATCCCCTCCCCTCCCCCAGTCTCTCCCTAGTACCTCTCCTTTCCCCCATCCACACCCCCTTTACCTCCTCTCAGAAAAGGTCGTCCAAGGACATCAATCAAATACAGCATACCAAGCTAAAATAAGACCAGGCACATATTCTCATATCGAAGATGGAGGAGGCAACCCAGTAGAAGGAAAAGGGCCCCTAAAGCAAGCAAAAGAGTCAGAGACAGCCCTTTCTTCCACTGTTAGGAATCCTGCAAGAACATCCAGCTACATGATCATAACATATGCAGAGGACCTAGGTCAGACCCATACAGGTTCCCTGATCTCTGTGAGCCCGCTTGGAAGTCCTGGTCAGTTGATCCTGGGGGCCATCCATGTTCTTGTGGTGTGTCCTTGATCTCTTTGCCTTCTCTAATCCCTCCTCCCTACTTTCCTCAGGACTCCTGAGATCTGCCTAATACTTAGGGGAACTCTGGGACTCTGCATCTTCTCCCGTCAGTTGCTGAATGGAGTCTCTCTGGTGATGATTATTCTAGGCTCTGGTCCCAGCACATGGTGTAGGCCAGACACACTGCAGGTTAGAAGTTTTGTGGCTGGGTTGCTGTCTCAATTCCTCCACTGGAGGCCCTGCCTGGTACAGTTCAGGCTCCCTGACCTCCATTACTAGGACTCTTCTCTAGTATCGTCCTTGTAGATTTCATGGAGTTTCTGTTGCACCAGGTTTCTGTGTCACTCCTGAAATGCCCCTCAATTCCAGTAGTCCCTCCCAGTATTCTATCCTTCCTTCCACTCCCATATGATCTCTCCTTTTCTCATCCCCATCTGACCCCAGTCCACCCTCAAAATCGATTCTATTTCCCTTCCCAGGAAGTTCCTTGTGCTCTCCTTTAAGCTCTCTGTGTTAATTAGCCTCTCTGTGTCTGCGGACTGTATCATGATTGTCTTTTACCTTATAGCTAATATCCACTTATAAGTGAGTGCATATCATATTTGTTTTTCTGGGTCTGGGTTACCTCACTAAGGATGATTTTTTTTTTTCTAGTTTCATCCATTTGCAGGCAAATTTCATGATGCTAAAACTGATTAATATTCCATTGTGTAAATGTACCACATTTAAAAAATCCATTCTTTGGTTGAGGGGCATCTAGATTGTTTCCAGTTTCTGGCTAATATGAATCAAGCTGCTATGAATATGGCTGAGCAAATATCCTCATGGTAGGATAGAGTGAGTGGCCTTCGGGAATGTGCCTTGAAGTGGTGTGGCTGGGTCTTGAGGTACATAATTCCCAATTTTCTGAGGAGCCACCATATTGATTTCCAAAGTGGCCGTACTAGCTTGCACTCCCAGCAGCAGTGGAGGAGGACTCCCCTCGCTCCATATCCTACACAACAGGAGCTGTCAATCGTGTTATTGATCTTAGCCATTCTGACAGGTGTAAGATGGAATCTCAGAGTCATTTTGATTTTCATTTCCCTGGAGGCCACAAATGCTGAACATTTCTTCGTTTCTCAGCCATTTGACATTCCTCTGTTAAAAATTCTATGGCCAGATCTGTGTACCATCTTCTAATTCTATTATTTGGTTTGTTGATGTCTACTTTGTTGAGTTCTTTATACATTTTCCATATTAGCGCTCTGTCAGATGTGGAGTTGGTGAAAACCTTTCCTAATCTGTAGGCTCCCATTTTGTCCTATTGGTGGTGTTCTTACCCTTACAGAAGCTTTTTAGTTTCATGAGATTCCCATTTATTAATTGTTGATCTTAGTGCCTGAGCTATTGGTGTTCTGTTCAGATAGTTGTCTCCTGTGCAAATGTGTAGAAATAATCTTTTGTGGACGGTATAAAAGTATTCACCTGTTACTAAAAAAAGCCTTTGGCCAATGAGCTGAGACAGGATTAGAAGGTGAGACATCCAGGAGAGAGAGAGAGAGAGAGAGAGAGAGAGAGAGAGAGAGAGAGAGAGAGAGAGACACACTATTTTGGAAAATAATGAGGTATGGAATATTTCATCCTGGGAACGCTGATGGAGACAGACACATAAAAAGCTGAGCAGAGATAACCAGCCATGTAGCAGAACTTAGTTTTGCATAAACAGAATATAAAGTTATGAGCCAGTCAGAGAACATGCAAAACTTTGACCTAGGCATTTGTAAGTGTATTTAAATCTCAGAGTCGTTATTCTGAGAGTTTGGAGCCTGGAGGAAAAACACAGCTTTGACAACACTAATGCCTTTAAGGCTATTCCCTACTTTCTCTTCTATTAGATTCAGTCTTGCTGGTTTTATGTTGAGGTCTTTGATCCACTTGTAATGGAGTTTTGTGCAGAGTGATAGGTATGGACCTACTTCCGTTTCTCTACATGTAGACATCCGGTTAGACAAGCATCATAGGTTGAAATGCTTTCTTTTTCCCATTGTATATTTCTGGCTTCTTTATCAAAAATCAGGTGTCTTTAGGTATGCGGATTTACCTCTGTGTCTTCAATTCAATTCCATTGACCAACCCGTCTGAATTTATGCCAACACCATTTGGTTTTTACTACTATTGTTCTGTAGTACAGCTTTAAACCAGGGGTAGCAATACCTCTGGACATTCTTTTATTGTACAAGATGTTTTAGCTATCTTGTTTTTTTTTTAAATGTGAATTTGAGTATTTTCTTTCAAAGTCTGTAAAGGATTGTGTTGTAATTTTGATGGGGTCGGTCTGAATCGGTAGAATGTTTTTGGTAAGATGCCATGTTTATTATCTTATCCTACTGACCCATGAGCATGGATGGAAGATCCTTTCATCTTCTGATGTCTCCTTAAATTTACTCCATCAAAGACTTGAAATTTTTATCATACAGGTCTTTCACTTGCTTGATTAGAGTTACCCCAGGATATTTTATATTATTTGAGGCTATCGTGAAGGTATTAGTTTCCCTGATTTCTTCTTCAGTCTGTTTGTCACATTTGTATGTAGTACGGCTACAGGTTTTTTTGAGTTAATCTTGTATCCAACCAGCTACTTCTGTGAAAGTTTTCATCAGCTGTAAAATATCCCAGATAGAATTTTTAGGGTCACTTATTTATATTACCATATAATCTATGAATACCAATACTTTGATATCTCCCTTTCCAGTTTGTATCTCCTTGATCTCCTTTAGTTGTCTTATTGCTCTACCTAGAACTTCAAGTACTTTGTTGAATAGATCCAGAGAGAGCAGACAGCTTTGTCTTGTTCCTAATTTTAGAGAAATTTCTTTAAATTTCTCTCCATTTAATTTGATATTGGCTGTAGGCTTGCTGTAAATTGACTTTTTTATGTTTAGGAATGTGCTTTGTATCCTTGATCTCTCCAAGACCTTTAACATGAATGGGTGTTGGATTTTGTCAAAGGCTTTTTTCAGCATGTAATGAGATAATTGTGTGTATGTGTTTTACTTTTAGTTTGTTTATATGATGGATTACATTTACTGGTTTTCATGAATTGAAAACATTCCGGCATCTCTTGGATGAATCCTACTTAATCATGGTGGGTGATCTCTTTGATGTGTTGTTGGATTTTTTTCCAAGTTTTTGTATATGTTCTTGAGGGAAATTGATCTGTAATTCTCTTCTTTTGTTGAATCTTTGTGTGATTTGCATATCAGGGTGACTGTGGCTTCATAAAATGAATTTAGCAATGTTCTTTCTGTTTCTCTTTCTGGAATAATGTGAGGAGTATTGGCATTAGCTCTTCTTTGAAAGTCTGATAGAATTCTTTGCTAAAACCATCTGTTCCTGAACTTTTAATGGCTGGGAGACTTTTAATCACTGCTTTTATTTCCTTAGGTGTATACATTGAGAAAAGTATCCATTTCTTTTAGATTTTTCCATTTTTGTAGAGTACAGGTTTTTGAGGAATCCTAATGATATTTTGAATTTTCTTGGTGTCTGTTGTTATGTCTCTTTTTTTCATTTCTGATTTATGTAATTTGGATATTCTATGGCTTTTAGTTAGTTTGGCTAAGGGTTTGTCTATCTTGTTGATTTTCTCAAGGAATCAACTCTTAGTTTCATTGATTTTCTGTATTGTTCTCCTTGTTTCTATTTTATTGGTTTCAGCTGTCAGTTTGATTTTTTTTTTCCTGCTGTCTACTCTTTCGGGTGTGTTTGCTTCTTTTTTTTTTTTTATTTTTTCATAGAGGTTTCAGATGTGTTAAGTTGCTAGTAAGAGATGTAATTTCTTTATGTAGGCATTTAGTGCTATAAACTTTCTTCTTAATACTGCTTTCATTGTGTCCCATAAGTTTGGGTATGCTGTGCATTATTTTGATTGAATTCTGGAAAGTCTTAAACTTTCTTTATTTCTGTCTTGATCCAGTAGTTATTCAGTATAGAGTTGTTCAGTTTGCATGAGTTTATAGAGTTTTGTTATTTCTGCCATTGTTGAAATCTAGCTTTAATCTAAGGAGGTGACAGGATGCAAGGTGTTATTTCAGCTTTCTTGTATCCATTGAGACTTGCTTTGTGACTAAGTATGTGGTTAATTTTGGAGACCGTTCCATGAGGTGTGAAGAAGGAATGATACTTTGTGTTTGGGTGAAATGTTCTACGTATATCTGTTAGGCTCATTTGGGTCATAATGTCTGTTAGCTTCATTATTTGTCTGTTTAGTTTATGTCTGGGTGACCTGTATATTGGTGAGAGTGGGGTGTTGAAGTCTCCCACTATCAATGTGTGAGGGTCTATGAGTGATTCAGACTTTAATAATGTTTCTTATACAGATGTGGTGCCCTTGCATTTGAGGCATAGATATTTAGAATTGAGACATCATCTGGGTGGATTTTTTCCTTTGATGAATATGAACTGTTCTTCCCAATATCTTTTGACTAATTTTGGTCTGAGTCTATTTTGTTAGGTGTTAGAATAGGCACACCACCTTGCTTCTTGAAACCACATGCTTGGAAAATCCTTTTCAACCCTGTACTCTGAGGTACTTTATCTTTGATGTGGAGGTGTGTTTACTGATGCAGCAGGATGGATCTTGTTTTTGCATCCATTCTGTTAATCTGTGCTTTTTTTATTGGAGAATTGAGTCCACTGAAATTGTGAGATATCAATGACAAATGACTATTAATTCCTGTTGTTGTGGTTGGTGTGTGTGTGTGTGTTGTGTGTTTTTCTTTTTTGGGTTATACTAATATGAGATTATTTATTGCTTGTGTTTTCATCGGTGTAGTTAACCTCCTCTGGTTGAACTTTTCCTCTAGTAACTTTTGTAGAGCTAGATTTGTAGATAGATATTATTTAAATTTGACTTTATCATCTTCTTTTCTCCATCTATGGTGGTTGAAATTTCTGTGAGTACAGTAACCTGGGCTGGCATCTGTGGTCTCTTAGAGTTTGCAGCATATCTGTCCAGGCCCTTCTGGCTTTTAGAGTGTCCATTGAGAAGCTGGGTATAATTCTAATAGGTCTGCCTTTATATGTTATGTGGCCTTTTTCTTTTGCATCCTTTAATGTTCTTTGTTCTGTGTGTTTAATGATTTGATTATTATGTGGTAAGAGAACTTTCTTTTCTGGTCCAAACTATTTGGTGTTCTGTAAACTTCTTGTACCTTTATAGGCATATCTTTCTTTAGGTTAAGAAAATTTTCTTCTATGATTTTATTAAAAGTATTTGCTTGGCCTTTGAGATGGGAGTCTTTTTCTATCTCTGTTATTCTTAGGTTTGATGTTTTCACATTGTCCCACATTTCCTCAATGTTCTGTGCTGGGAACTTTTTAGATTTAACATTGTCTTTGACTGATATATCTATTTCTTCTATTGTGTCCCCAATGCTGGAGAATTTTTCTTCTATCTCTTGTTATTTGTAATTTCTATTTGCTCACCAAGATTTTCCATCTCCAGAATTCTCTCATTTGTCTTTGCTTACTGTTCTATTTTTGTATTTCCTTCAATCATTTGTTTTTTCTTGGCTTTCTTGACACTTTGTAAGAGATTTATTGATTTTCCCCCAATTTTTGATTGTCTTTTCTTCAATTTCTTTAAGGGATTCATTAATTTCCTCTTTAAGGATCTCTATTATCTTCATAAAGTTGTTTTTTCAATTATTTTCTTGTGTTTTAGATGTGTTAGAAATTCAGGGCTTGTTGTAGTAGTAGGCTGGGCTCTGATGAAGAGACATATTGCCATGGCTGTTGCTGATTTTGTTCTTACAGTGATGTTTAGGCATCTAGATTTAGAGTGATTTTAGGTTTATAGGTCTAGATGCCAAGTTCTGGGTTTGTCTTTGTTGGATGGATGTTTTCTTCTTTGTTTCAGTTTATTCTCTGGGATTCTGGCTGGAGGAGCTTGTGATTGAGTAGAGAGAGGGTCTCTGCTTGAGATGGGGCTGGACTTCTGATGACCTGGATGGCCACTGCTCCACCAGGTGGTTGGTGCCCAAGTAGGGAGCTGTAATTCCTACAATGTATATGACCTCTGATCTGGTAGGGGATCCTCTGGGGTTCAGGATGCTGGCCTGGTTTCTGGCTGAGTAGGAGAATTCTGTTAGAGGTGTGGGCCAAGATATGGTGACTAGAGCAGGAGGAACAGTTGGGAGTAGGGTAGAGGTGGGGTAGCAGTTTTACTAGGGGTTCAAAATGCCATCCTGACCTCTGGTGAGATGGCCATGGCTAGCTTTTTAAGCTCTTGGGAATCAAACTTAGGCAAATACTTTATCTTCAGCCTTGCAAGTAAGATTTTGTTACACTAAAATACACTATGTCTTTTGTATAATGTAGTAACTCTGTGTGTGTGTGTGTGTGTGTGTGTAGCTATCACTTCTATCAAATTTATGAATAATTTTATCACCATAGGAAAAACTTCACATCCATTAACAGTAGTCTTGCCCATGCCCTTAACAAGCATTAATCTACCACTTATCCTTGTGGATTTTCATATTCCTAAAATAGGATATGTTTGGAATAATACAGTATGTGGTCTTTGTGAGTAGGTTTCTTTCACTTTATATAATGTCCTCTTCCTTGCCCCCCAGAGTGATCTTAGATCATAATCATCTTAGCTATACTATATTCCATATACATATCTATGATAGACTTTCATTTATAAATTAGTCAAGTGAGAGATTAAGAACATGGCTAGTGATTCTCTTCATCCTCTTCTTCCTCTTCCTCCTCTTCCTCCTCTTCCTCCTCCTTCTTCTTCTTGGGGAAAACACCAAATGGCAAATGAATTGGTGAAGTGGGAGGGCCAAGAGGGCTTGGGACCCATGATTAGGAGGCCATGTTGCTTTCTGGAGGATTTGGCAGAAGTCTTAGATGATTCAGGGCTCTCGGAGGTAAAGCCAAAGATAAGGAATGGATTTCTGTCACCAAGCTGCTCTACCTTTATTCTCAGAAAATACCTAAAGGATGAGGTTCTAACAATTCTTCCAGTGTAGACACAGACTCAGGCTGGCCAGTGGACCATATTTAAGACTTTTGTTGTCATTGGGACTACAATGGTCATGTTGCTCTTGGTGTTAAGTGTCTTAAGGAGGTAGCCACTGCCATCTGAGGGGCCATCATCCTGGTCATGCTTTCCATCACCCCTGTACAGAGAAGCTGCTGGGAGAACAAGATTGGTAAGCCCCACACTGTTGTGTGCACGCACTGGTTGTTGTGGCTCTGTGTTGCTGCAGATCATCATCCTGGCTCCAAGAGGCACTGGCATTGTCTCTGTTCCCGTGTCCAAGAAGTTGCTGCTGATTGCCAGTATTGATGACTGCTACCCATCAGCCAATCACTGAACTGCCACCCTGGGCAACTTTGCCAAGGCTACTTTAAATGCCATCTCCAAGACCTATAGCGACATGACCCCACCACCTCTAGAAAGAGACTATAATCACCATGTCTCCATATCAGGCCTCTGTTCAGAAGACCTCGGTTCCAGGGGTGGCTAAGACACAAGGGTTTTTATAAAAAAAAAAAAAAGCAAATTAAGTCTGAAAAAAAGAAAAGAAGAGAACTAGCCAGTGAAGGTGAGATGGCTCAGTGGGTAAAAGTTGCTGTCATGCCTGATGACAGAAGTTCAAACCCCAAAACACACATGCTGGAAGGGGAAAACTGACTCCCTAAAGTTGTCCTTTGATATATACACATGCACTGTGACATGTATGTGCATACACATACATATACACTAAGTAATTAAATAATTACACTAGATAATTAAATAAATATAAATTATAAATAATTACACTAAATAAACAATAAAACAGTAACTAATAATAAGATAGAGTAATTGTAATAATATATGTATGTATTTAGTGTCATACATGATATATGTAACATGTTTGTGTGGATTACATATTACACTATTGAAGTATGAGTATTTTAATAAATCCCAGCATGGGGTTACTACTCACCTCAATGGTTTATTTTCCTGAATGAAAGACACACATAGCCTTTATATGTACTATGCCTTAAGCATCACAGCTGCTTAATGTCCATGCTGTTAGAAACCACTTCCCCACCGATAACTCCAAGTTATTACTTACTAATTTTTGTATTCCATCTTGGCTACTCTTGACCCAGTTGAACAGCCCTCTGCCTCCTTTCATGGCAGCTTTTTTGTCTCCCTCCCTCTTACTCCTCCTCCTGGTCCCAAGCCTAGGAAACATAAACCCTACCTCTCTTTCTTCTCCCTAGCTATTCGCTGCTGGCATCTTTAATTACCAATCAGAATTAACTGGGGACAGGTGCCCAGAAGCTGTGTGCAGACACTCTTGTGCAAACAGTTTCGGGGGACCCAAGTTAGCATTAGAATACAAGAAGGTACACACTGTAAAGATGGAAGATAGAAGTGAGGTTTTGACTCTCTCTCTCTCTCTTTCTCTCTCCCTCCCTCCCTCCCTCCCTCTCTCTCTCTTTTCCTCTCTCTCTCTCTCTCTCTCTCTCTCTCTCTCTCTCTCTCTCTCTCTCTCTGTGTGTGTAGGCTAATGGTTGAGTTTGTCCTGTAGTTTCTCCATGCCTTCTTTTTCTCTACAGACTCTCACTGAACCTGGAGCTCATAGACTCAGGTAGACTGGTTAACCAGGGAGCTCCAAGGCTCTGCTTGTTCTGCCTCCCCAGCACCGTGGTTACAGGCACTTACTACCACACCTGGCTTTTTACATGGGTTCTGGGGATCTAAACTCTGGTTCTCATGCTTGTGCAGCAAGTACTTTATTTACTGAACTATTTTCCCATCTTTATAGGGCTCTTTTCAAGCAAAAGTAATAACAACAACCTAATAGGAAAAACAATAATAATGGTAAATATGGTTATTTTAGCCTCTAACATGTATCAGACACTGCCTGAGTTCTTTGCAAACTTCAGCTCATTTCATCCCATAGGAATAATAAGAACTTGATGACATGGTATCCACAGCAAGTGACAAAACTGATACTGGAGTTTGGTTTTGCTTCTCTTTACAGACTTTACTTTAAAGCATATCACTATATCCCTTTCCACCACAAGAAGACTGCTTGAAAGTATGTAATAGTGGGCCTCCATCATGGCTCAGTGGGTAAAGGTGATTGCAGTCAAGCCTGATGACCTGAGTTTGAGTCCTGGGAACCATATGATAGAAGGAGAAAATCCACTCTGGCAAGTTGTCCTCTCACCCCGACATCCATGGACCCTAACAATAAAAGATATATAATTGTAAAGGAGAATAATGTTATGAGCATGGACATATGTTTTTATTTATATACACATATCTAAACTCATAATGATCCATGTACAGATACTTATGGATCAATTGACAGGTAGAACTTAGATAGAAATATAATGCTACAATACTACTCATCTAAGAAAAATCTAGGAATATTAGGACAGTTGGCAGGGGAGTCATTTGGGGAACATAGGAAAGATGCATGTCAAACTTTATAAAGCCTCTGAGAATGCCACAGAGTGAGCTGAGAGGAATCCAGGTAGATAGTCTCTTGACTCCTATAACTCCCGACAGTATTTTCAAAGCTCAGACCATGTAACCCAGTGCTAAGGAGCCCTTAAAGCCAGGGTGATATTTCAGAGATAATGTGCTAGCCCCAAAGCCCTTACAAATCTGCCTGAGCTAAGATGAGTGGAGCTGCTTCAGACCTTGGGGACCAAGGCATCAGCAATTTTCCTGAAAGCCCTTATTGTTCCAAGAAGGCAAATTTCAATGAGTTCTTGAGAACAATTCAAGACATCTTTTCTCCGTCTTTCTTTCAAAGGAGCTGTGTTCATGTCAGTGCCTTTGTCCAGTGCGAGAAAGAGGGTTTCTTTCCTGTTCTCCAGATCAAACTAGGCATGTTTGGACAGTTTCCAGTCAGCTATGTGTGTCTTCATCAACACTTCTTAACTCTGGTTTAAAAAGAAGGGCCACGGAAGGGGCTGGGGATGTAGCTCAGTTGGTAGAGTGTTTGCCTAGTATGCACAAAACCTGCATTCTAGCCAGAGCACTGCATAACGGTTGCAGTGGCCCACACCCTGAATTCTGATTTCTTTGGAGGCAGAGGCAGGATCAGAAGTTCAAGGCCAGCCTTGGCCACAATGTTAAATTGAGGCCAGTTTGGGCTACATATACCCTGTATTGAGAAAAAGATAGATAGATAGGATAGATAGATAGATAAATAGATAGATAGATAGATAGATAGACAGACAGACAGACAGACAGACAGGACACTGTAGATTGGTGCTTCAAACAACTGGGCTGGAGAGATGACTCAGCTGTTAAAGGCTAGGCTGACAATCAAAATCCTACAACTGCTAGCCCATGCAGGCATGTAACATTTAAAATGAGGCTAGTCTGAATTAATCCTTTCTGTGCATATAAAATACACATATTATCTGAAAGTCTCAATACCAAAAAAAAAAAAAAAAAAGGTAATTCAGAACTTTTAGAACTTTTCCAATGATTTTGTGTTGAAACGATGCTATAAGCAGTACTTGCCCTGCATGTGAATTTAGGACCATGGAAATAACCCTGCAAACTGGGATGAAGATTTACACCTCATTTTAATAATGTATCAGGGCAAATTAGGATCATCATGCCTTCTTTGTCAAATTATAAAGCATTCCTGCTACTGAAGGTTTCATTTCTCTGTGTGTGCACCAGCATGTGCATGTGAGTGCAAGCGTGAACATGGTCTGAGGCAACTTCCTAAGTCACTCTCTCTACATTTTTTTTGACACAAGCTATCATTGGCTTGAAGCTCACTGACTGGTCTAGGCTGGCTGGCTAGCAAGCCTCAGGGATCTACCTTCTGAGCACTGAGATTTCAAGGGTGTGCCACCATGTCTGGCTTTCATTACATGGGTTCTGATGGTTGACCTTGGGTCCTCAACACTTGCATGCTAAACATTTTTTTTTCTGGCTGACCCATCTCTGCAGACCCTTTTACCAATAGATGTCCAATGGCTGAAAGGATACCTAAATAAACCAAATATTCATCATTAAAATTGGTCTGAGAAAGTATAGTGGTTTGAAGGAGAAATGTCCTCTGGAGACTCAGGTACTTGGTCAGTTGAAGCCCAGTTGCTGCTGCTATTTAAGAAATGGAACCTTTAGAAGGAAGGAAGTACGCCACTGGGGTTGGGCCTTGAGGGTTTATAACCTCACATCATTTCCTTCCCACCTCCCACTCCTGTGTGCAGTCACCAGCTTCCTGCTCTTGACGCCTATGCCTCCATGATGGACTCCCTCCCTCCAGGACTGTAAACACAAATGATTTTCTTCTCTAAGTTGCTTTGGTTGTGGTATTTTATCACAGTGTCAGAAAAGTAACTTACACAGGGACTCAGTCAGTCACAGAGGGCACGGATTATTCTCTATGCTGACATCACAGTGCTGTGCACTGCCAACTAAAAACCTACAGTGTAGAAATTGAGATGCCACCAGCCAGGTTTAAAGAGAAAATACTCAGGAAGGTTAGAGAATCCCAAGCATGACTTTGCTTGTGAGTGCCGTGGGCATTCAGGGAGCCAGGGTGGAGCCCAGAAGCTTAAACTGTCCAGGGGGCATCAAGACATCAGAGTACCAGCTAAGCTCTTCCCCTCAAACCTTTCAGATCCCCTGTCCTTCCTGTCAGTGATGTGTTTGTTTAAAATTTGCATATGTTTAAATATTGCCTATGTTATGTGTGGTATGCATGTGTGTATGATTGCTTGTATGGTGTGCACATAGAGATGTAGATGCATGTGCATGCATATGGAAACCTGAGGTTGACATCTGAAATCTTCCTTGGTTTCTCAACTGAACCCTGAGCTTATAGACATGATCCCCTGTCTCAGTTTTCCAAGGCTAGAATTACCTTGGAGGGTCACAACACACAACCAGCATTTATGTGGGTCCTGGGGATTCAAACTTGGGTCCTCATGTGCAAGCAACAATTGTTTTATCCACTGAGCCATCTCCCCAGCCCCCAGGACTTGTGTTTTCTGAAACGTTTTCATACGCTTTATTTTAATAAGAAAAACAAATGACTTTTTTTGAGGCAGTAACACCTGCCATTGAAGGGAAAATAGTGTTTCAGAGAACCCTCTAGAAAATTCTCTTTGAAGTTGCAGAAACTTTGTACCTCAAATAGTATCCACATGTGGGATGCAGAGATAATTAATCTTCTATCCTGGGTGTTGCTGACATTTACAGCCAAAGGCTTTGACAGACTCATTTCCAAGCCATCACAGTTAGTTAAAGTGCTGGTGCCCAGAAGGTATTGATTAACGAACCTGTGTAGCTATTGAAGGAAGTTTCTCATGGGCTACAAGAAGACTTTGCCTATGACTTCATTCATTTTATCACCCACTTAATAAACGTAAAAGGAAAACTTTGGGGTCAGCAGGATGGCTCAGTGGAGGCCCCTCCCACCAAGCCAGACATCCTGAGTTCAGTCCCCAGGACCCATATGGTAGCAAGAGAGAGCTAATTTTTACAAGTTGTCTTCTGATTGCCACACAGTGGGTCTTGGCACACATTCTTTTATTGGGATAAGTAAATGAAATAAAAAATTTGAAATCTAGACCTTGGAAAGTAGGGAAATATTAGTAATAGATATTGGGTAAATAATTGCACAACATTTTCAGTTGGGGAGATGGATCAGGTGGTAAGTGCTTATTGTGCAAGCATGAGGGTATGAATTGATCTCCAGCACTTATTTTAAAAACAAATCTGAGCCTGGTAGCACACTCTAAGGTAGAGACAGGTGAATCCCTTAAGCTTGCTGACCAGTCTAGCCCACTTGCCATATTCTAGACCAGTGAGACATCCCATGTTTTGCTGTAGTTAAGCGTCTATTTCTGGGAAAAAACAATGGCCAAATGTATTTGGCTTCACACATCCCAAACACACTTCATTATCAGTGGAATCCAGGTCGGAAATCTGGAGGCTAGAACTGACACAGAGACCATGGAGGAACACAGCCTACTGGTTTGCTCCCCATGGTTTGCTCAGTTTGCTTTATTAAGCAGTGAGGACCACCTGTCTGGGGTGACACCGCCCACAGTGAACTGGATCCTCTCACATCAATCATCAGTCAAGAAAATGTCTCATAGATTTCCTTTCAGGCATTTTCTCAGTTGTGGTTCCCCCTACCTCAAGTGACTCTAGCTTGTGTCAAGTTGCCAAAAAATTAACCAGCATACCCTGTCTCTAAAAACAAGGTAGATAAAGGCTGGAGAGATGATGGCTCAGTGGTCAAGAGTGCTTACTGCTGGTCCCGATGACTAGAGTTCAGTTCCTAGCACCCACATCAGGCAGCTCATAACCGCCTGTATCTCCATCTCCAGGAGGATCAGACATACTGTGGCCTCCACTGGGAGTTACAGTCATGTGCACCCCCATCCTTGGCGCGCTCACACACACACACACACACACACACACACACACACACATATCCATAATTAAAAATAAAACTGAATAGAAAAATAAGATGAGTACTCCATAGGAATGACACCAGTGGGTGTCCTCTGTTTTCTACATGCATGTGCATCTATGTACACATGAATACAGGCATACACACACACATACACAATTCAGAAATAAATAACTTAGAGATTTGGATTTGGACACCTTTCTATGTAGTGTTATGACAGGCCTCCAACACTGTTCCATCCTGTCTGAGACACGGGTTATTTTCTGGTTCAGGATATCAATGCTGTATAGGCTGCCCACCTATTTGTCACTCAGAATCCAGTTCATCCTGGCTGATTTGGTTATCAGTTTGAATTTTAATATATCACTGATCTGTGTTCAAGTAACTTTTATTTTACTGAATGGTGGCTCTGGAGCTCAAGATGCTTATAACTGGATGTGTCACTGAGAAGCCATAAATTAACTATTTTTCTTTTAAAAAGATTCAACTTCCTGAGCTAACAAGGAAAATGGTGGTGTATATCTATGACTGAGACATTTGAGAAGTAGAGGCAGGAGGATTAGGGGTCCAAGGCCATCTCAGCTACATAAGACCAGCCAGGACTGTCACCAAAGACCAAAGCAAAGCAAAGCAAAGCAAAGCAAAGCAAAGCAAAGCAAAGCAAAGCAAAGCAAAGCAAAGCAAAGCAAAACACTCCTACCTTCTGATTCACTTTTATTAAATACTACACATGATGGCCATCAACCTGACTGGATCTAAAATCAAGTAAGAGATAAGCTCTGGGTACATGATTGAGTTTTTTTTTCCCCAGGTTATCTGAAGTAGGAGAACTCACTATAAATGTGGATGATATTTTCCAGTGACAGCCAGATAAAAGGTGGCCCAGGGGGAAAGCCTTGCCTTTTATTTCATTGCCTTCACATCTTGCTGGTGAGTGCATCTACTCTGTTGCTCCTGACAGTCATTCCTTCAATGGTGTCAGAACGCAGCTATCACATAGGCTGAAGATCAGTGGCTTTCCCAGAATCCTTTAGACCTTTAGCGCCAGGCTGAGGCTGCTGCATGAAGCATCACAGATGAGATAGCTCCATTTGGAGCCACCCCAGTGTGCAGATATCCATTGTTAGACCCCTAGCCTGTGTTGCTTAAGTCAATCTAACATATTTCTTTTGTAGTATATAAGCAAGCTATGGTTTGTTAGGAAACCCTATTGCTAAGGTCGACGTATGACATTACAGGACAGCCCGTGCAAAAATGGCAGATTCCCTTTGTCAGCAGGGCTCCCTCTTCTCTGGGGAATCCCAGACCCCACACCTGAGGAATGTCACATAGTCCTGAGATTCCTGGAATGCCTCCTCATGTTAAAGATGCATCTCAATACCTTAAATGACCTTTGCCCACCCTGGATGTTCTCACTCCCTTTCCTAAAACTGTATAACCCTTGATTCACCCTAAATAAAGTGTATGAGTCAAGGCCACCCTGAATAAAGAAATACACACAAGCTAGGATCGTCTCAAAGAGCTGTTTTATTGAAAATCCTTTGAGAAGGTTTTCGCTTAAAAGAGCTGTAACACTAAGATTCTGGGAGAAGACCCAGCCTTCTGCCCCAAACTGGATTCTGATGGACACAGAAATACAGTGGTTCTATTTCTTTAGCGAACTTGAAGGCAACACACAAATACTGACCCACCTCACCCCACCATGCTTTACTTTCATCCATTTTCTTTCCCTTGTTTGTCCCACACTCCCTTTTTTATTATGAAATGTCAGCTAAGGGATGAAACCCAAATATTCAAAGACCAGAGCTAAGCCAGATGTGGAGCAAGAGGATTGAATGGCAGACTCCAGGGATTCTCTTGACTTTAAATATTCAGTGCCAGGTGGTTGAGTTGGCTGCATAAAAGAACACGTGTTTATGAGAGATCTGAGGATAGAGCTGGTGAGAGCAGTTATCATTCAGATGGAATGGAGTTGTTTAATGAAAGCACAGGAGAAAGTTTGCAAATAAGTAAAAAGGAAACTGACTAAAATCATTTATTCACATCTGTCCAGAAAGAAACATTGCTGTCATTTGTAATCTTTTCCAAATTAATACTTAGGACAAATACTAGCATTTACAACAGCTCAAGGAAAAAAATCCTCTGGCTTTGGTGACAGAAAAATATTAAATTGATTTGTTCCCCAAACCTTATAGAATTGTTAAAGATTAAGATAGTTTTTAAGGAAATAGGAGTCCATTTTTAAGAATTAATTTTATTTGTGTGTGTCCATGTTGAGTGTATGTCACATGTGTGCAGATTTGTATGGGGACCAGAAGAAGGCTTTGTTCCCCTGGGGCAGGAGTTATAGGTGGTTATGAACCAGCCCATGTGGGTGCTAGGAACCAAATCAGTATCCTTAGCAAGTGCAGCAAAGTGCTCTTAACTGTATAGCCTTCTCTCCAGCTCAAGAAATAGATTTCTTGAAGAAGAAGAAGAAGAAGAAGAAGAAGAAGAAAAAGAAGAAGAAGAAGAGGAGGAGGAGGAGGAGGAGGAGGAGGAGAGGAGGAGGAGGAGGAGAAAGGGAAGGGGGAGGGGGAGGGGGAGGGGGGAGGGAGAGGGAGAGGGGGGAGGGGGAGGAGGGAGGGAGATGGGAGGGGAGGAAGGGCAGGGGGAAGGGGAGGGAGAGGGGAGGGGAAGGAAGGGCAGGGGGAAAGGGAGGGAGAGGGGAGGGGGAGGGGGAGGGAAGGGGGAGGGGGAGGAGAGGGAGAGGGGGAGGGAGAGGGGAGGGGGAGGGGAGAGGGGAGGGGAAAGGGGAGAAGGGGAGGAGGAGGAGGAAGAGGAGGAGGAGGAAGTATTTCTTGTCCTGAAAGGCTGCACTGCTCAAATCTAGGTTTGTATCTTATCTTTAGAACTGGCTTTAGAATTAGGCTTAGTGGGTTATTTAAAAAAAAAAATGATATAAAGTTTGGGAGGTGAGTAGGGAGGTGGAACTGGATCTTGGAGGAGTTAGGGGGAGGAGTGGAAGATTACAAAGATAACACTGCATCGTATGCATTGTTTTTAAAGGATAATAATATGTTGGATGTGAAGCTCAGTTATGTGGACAGTGTAGTGCATTGGAGCTTGTTCAAATGGGGCAAAACTGAATGACATGAGTTAATTGACAGGAGTCTCCTTATAGTGTGAAAAACTTGTCTGAGAGAGCTACTATTTAAAACCCATACAAATTCTTGAAACACAGCAATAAAGATATAGTTAACCGGATACAAAACAGGTGAGAGAGCTGAATGTGATAGCATGCATGTGATAGCCATTCTAGCTCCTGGGGGCTGGGGACAGCTGAGGTAGGAGGATACTCAATACAGCTCAGTGGCTGAGCATTTGTCTAACAAGTGGGAAGCTCTGGGTTTGAGCCCCAGCATCACAAAAACAAATTCATGGATTAATAAGGAAGGAAAGACAGACAGACAGAAAGGAAGAAAGAAAAAAAGAAAGGAAGGAAGGTACAAGATCCTAACAGACACTGCGTCAAAAAAACACACCTGGCAGGCAAATGAGCATGCCCAGAGATCCACATGCTGAGTCATTGGGAAATGTAAATTAGAACAATCATGAGACACCACCGAACACTGCTAGTAGTATCCTATCCACTTGGATGGGGTTTGGACCAAGGGGAATTCTCGCTCATTGCCTGCAGGGATACATAATTGAGCAGCCGCTTTGGAAGATAGTTTGGTGATCCCTTAAGAAACTCTTACCATGTAATTTATCTCCTTGGCATTTGATCAAAGGAGTTGACAACGTGTTCCACAAGTCCTGCATGCAGATGTTTATTCCAAATTGATTCATAATCGTCCAAGCTTAGAAGCAACAAGAATGTTTTTCCGTAGGTGAGTAAAGATACTCTGACATGTCCAGACAGTAGACTATAGGCGCTTTACAGACATGCACCATGGAGCCTTGTAAAGAGGTGGAGCGCTTCCCCTTCTATTGTCACATGAAAGAAGCAGGCTTGAAGACTGTGTGCTGGATAACTATAGAACACAGCATCTCACGAACCAGTAAAAACTATGGCCTGCAATTTCCAGGGGTCACAGAGGGGTGAACAGGTAGAGAGCAGGTAGTGATTAGAAGTGGTTGGCATCTGATCGCTCTAGAATCACCTAGAAGGCAAATCTCTGGGTATTCTGTGAGAAGTTTCTAGGTTGGGTTAACTGAGGTGGGAAGATCCATCCAATCTGTGAATGCCAGTATTCCATGGTCTGGGGTCTTGACCTGAATAAAAAGGAGAAAGTGAGCTAAGCACCAGTACTTCTCTCTCTCTGCGCCTTGACCATGGATGCTATGCAACCAGCTGCCTCTCGTTCTTGCCATCACATCTCCCACCATGATGGACTGTACCATCAAAAACAAAGCCGTCCTCCCTTAAGTAGCTTTTGTCGGGACTTTTGTCTCAGCAACACGAGACGTAACCAACTAGTGAGATGCTTTAATGTTGACTTCAGGTCTTCAGACTCATGTTCTAATACACAAAGTTCGTGCCGCCAAGAATGGAAGGTGAACTGAGGACTGTGGTGGATTTGGATGTGTCAGTGACTATCACAAGCTTTCCACTGTGGAGGGAAATGCTGATGGAAGCAGTGTTTCTGGGAACTTTTCAACAGTCCTAGAAAATAGAGCCCTTTTGAGACAGAATCTCTTGTATCCCTGGCTTCATGAATTTCTAAATTTGCTGTGTAGCTGAGGATGACCTTGAACTTCTGATCTTCCTGCCTTCAGTTGTGAGTGCTGAGATAGCAGGCATACACCAGCACGTCTGATTTATATGTTTCTTGGGAAGGAACCCAGGGCTTTGTACATACCCAGTAAGCACTCTACTGAGTAAGCTAGATCCCAACCCCTAAATTCTATTTTATAGAGAATGCTGCTTCTGCCTCACATTTGTTTAACGATACATTTTAAAAAATGGGGTTTGGAGAGATGGTTTAACAGTTAAAGGAACAGTGGTTGATCTTGTAGAAGAACTAGATTAGGTTCCCAACATCCACATGGCAGCGCACCACCATCTGTAACTTCAATTCCAGGGGATCTGACACCTTCTTCTGGTCTCTGAGAACACCAGACTTGCACAGTATGCACATACATACATGTGGGGAAACACTCATATTCATAGAATAAAAAGATCTCTTAAAAATGATGCTATCTCCCATTTATAATTACAAATTGAAGCCATTATGATGCATGTAATTTATATATATATATATATATATATATATATATATATATATATATATATATATATCAGCATCCTTTGCTTTTAGGTAGAAATGGGAAGTTATTTCCAACAATATTTTTATTTTCCTCTGTGGAATGTCCCTGTCTAGTGCATTGCATGGTAGGCCTGGCCAGAAACCTAGCAGTAGATACTTTAAAGGTAATGTCATCAATATTGACATGCTCTTTTCCAAGTTATGTGAAAGGGAAAGTCACTAGAATTGAAGAGTCATATTTTTTTTTGCAAACTTGGCATCTCAATAACGATGAATTTTCAACACTGGTATTTTTCACGGCTTAGGAGAATGCCAGTTTATGTTTCTCACAAACTGCCTATTGTCATCTTAACTATGACATAATACTTGGTTTTGTAAGGATACTGCCCTTTTGAGATCTTACACAGTAACACAAAGATCAACTCATGTATTCTGAATTCTTCATTTGCATATAGTTAATCACTGTCCCTATGATGACTTGGGTACTGGTTTCTATGAATGAGGTCATCTCTAAGGACAGCTAAAGCCAGATCTCTGGGGCAGGTGGGTCCATAGAGGCAACTGTGTGTGGCTAAGAGTTCTCATATCTTGATGGGTCAGGAGGCCACAGTGCACAGGAAGTAGAGCTGGGCTTTAACACATAAGGCTCAGCCCCACAATGACTTATTTCATTTAGCCATCTACTAAAGGTTCCAGAACCTTCTGAAACAGTGCCACCACCTGGGGACAAATGTTCAAACAAACGAGCCTATGGGAGGAGAGCATTGCATATTTATATATAAAATAGGAATTTAACTTTTAAAAATGCTCCTAGTTTTTAAAAGGAACATTTTTCATATCCACCAGGCATGTGGAAGTAGTTCTCTTCTTCTACATTGATGCCAGGATCTGGTAGTCTCAATGATTTGAATTTCACCCATTCCGGATCATTTGTAGTGATATCTAACTAATATTTTAATTTCCTTTCATTGATAGCTAATGATGATTTTTTTTTTGCTGTGTTTGTAGGCCATTCACAAATCTCCCCTTTCTGAAATACTGTAGAAGCTTTCCCACAGTTTTTCTTTGCGTTACTTGTCTCTTTCAGTTACAGTTTTATATACTTGTTTGTATGTGACTGTATGAAGGAGCATGGGGTATATGTATATGTTCATGTGGATATATATGCACATGATCGAATCTGCCCATATGCGTTTATGTAGGTCAGGGGTCAGCCTTCTGTATTTTCTTCTGCTTCTCCCCACCTTATTTACTTAGTTATTTTTAAAGATTTCTTTTTATTCTTACTTATGTGTGTGTATCTGCTCCTATGTATGTTATCTGCCTATGAAAGAAGCTATCAGATCCCTGGCACTAGACATACAAGTGATTTTGACTCTGGTGTTGGGAATTGAATTCAGGTCATCTGCAAGAGTAGCAAGTGGTCTTAATGGAGAAGCCATCCCTTTTGCCCATTTCCTCACCCCTTCCCCCTTTCAAGCCCAAACTCTCAGTGAGCCTGGATCTTGTCATTTTAGTCAGATTGGCTAGCCAGTGAGCTGTGGAGGTCTCTGACCCCCACAGTCCTGGGGCTGCAAGTCCACAATGCTAGGACCTTTACATGATCCAAACTCAGGTCATCGTGTTTGTGAAGTGAGAGCGTTAGCACTGTGCCAGGTCCCTAGTCCCTAGAGTGGTGGCTCTCAATCTCCCTAATTCTGCGACCCTTTAATATAGTTCTTTATGTTGCGGTAACCCCTAACCATAAAACTTCCTAACTGTAATTTTGCTGCTGTTACAAATCGCAGTGTGAACATCTGTGTTTTCAGATGGCCTAAGGTGACCCCTGTGAAAAGGCCATTCAACCCCAAAAGTGATCACAACTTACAGGTTGGGAACCACTGTCCCTAGAAGGTTTGAAATCAGAGTTTCCTTTCCCTTTGAGTTTCTTAGGTGTCTCTGATAAAAAAAATGTTTTGCTGTTATGGTAAGGGTCATTTTCTGGATTCTTCGTTTTGTTAATCTATTCTTCTACCCTCTACCAACTCCTTGCTGTCAGCCAGCTTAATAAAGCTGTAAAATCAGCTTGAATAAGTCTTCTAAATTTGCCTTTCGTTTTAAATATTGTTTTGGCTACTCTGCATCCTTCTTGCTTCTATAAAAGAATTGGGTTCACTTACCAGTTTCTCTGTGCTATCAAGCAGGTAAAGGGTTCTCCTACTGGTAGAAGCTAATTGTCACCTGGACAAACATTAGTTTGTCCTAGTTTCAATTTTGTTGCTGTAATAAAATAGTCTGAGCAAAAAGCAATGTAGAGATGAAAGGGGTTTATTTAATTTTACAATTTTAGGCCATAGACTCTCACTGAAGTGAAGCCAAGGCAGGAACGTCGTCAAACAACTATTCACTTCACATCCACAGTCAAGAGCAGAGAGAAATAAGTGTGTGCATTCTCACTAGCTTGTCTGCTTGTGTTCAGCTAGATTTCTCTATCTTTATACATTTAGCGCCAGCTGCCTAGGGAATAGTGCTGCCCACATTGGGCTTGGTCGTCCCACATCAGTTATCTTAAGACAACCCCCTGCAGACATGCCCACAGGAAAACCCGACCTAGATAAGCCATCAAAGAGTCTCTCATCCCCAGAGCTTGTAGGTTGTGTCAAGCTGACAATGGCATAGTTCGTTATTTTCTTACAACATCAACTCTTCTTCCAGGCTTCTCAAAATTGTGACTTTGTAGGTTTTATCAACTAGTCTCTCTTGAGTTTGCCTAGATCTCTAGTGGGAGATGAATTGAACTTTTCATACTGAGCTTTATATCAAAATGACTGACAGCTAATGCAGATGATAGAACAACTTTTAGAATGGGTGAATGTTCCTGGTTTTATAGTCATCACTCCAGGCTTCTCCCAGCTACACAGTGGGCTGGTAGAACCAGTATGCCTATATTTATTTACACCCATTAGTGGCTCACCTCTGGGAAAGCTTAGAGAGAGAGCACACCTCTATACTGCTACTGAGAATACAAATAGGTGGCAGTCAGCTGGAGAGTTGTTTTAGTATAGTTACGAAACTTCGGTGTGATTTGAATCTCAACTCTACTTAACTAAGCCGTGAGAAGTGGGTGACCAGTGTTTTACTTCTATGTCTTTTATGTCTTCGTGATACAATTTGTACAGACCTCACAAGGTCTCTGTGCCCCAACAGGTTTCTACTGCTCAGAGGGTACACTGTCTTTGTCAAAAAAGAAGTTTGCTGCTCCCAGCAGAACTACAAACAGAAGCCTGCCTCTTCTTCCTTCTTTTTCATATATATATATATATATATATATATATATATATATATATATATGTGTGTGTGTGTGTGTGTGTGTGTGTGTGTGTGTGTGTATGTATGTGTGTGTGTAGGCCAGAGGTCAACCTTCACAACCACTCCTCAGCTATTATCCACTGTTGTTATTTTTTGGTTGAAAGGGTTCCCAATAGAACCTGGAACTCACCAATTTGGTTACACCAGCTGCCCAGCAAGCCTTGGGGTTCTGCCTATCCCTCCCAGCCACTCAGATTTAAGATTATAAGTGTGCTTCACCATTCCTAGCTTTTTTTGTATGAGTTCTGGGCATTGAACTCAGGTCTTCATGCCTGTCTGGGAAGTACTTCACTAAGTGAGCCATCTTCCTATCCCCATCCTCTTCTCTTTTTTAAAATAAGCATTTACCTAAAATATGGATATATGTTCCACAGGAAAAAGCCCCAACTCAACACATTTCTGAGATCAAAGGCCTGAGAAATGCTCACTTCATATATCTCCTTAGAGCTTCCCAGCATGTGTCTGCACATCAGAGCATCCATTATGAAATAATTTGTTCCATTTGATTGACACATGATGTTGTACATTTATTTAGATAGGAAACACTTTTTAAGGTTATATATTAACATTCTGTGAAGTGATTTTCACCAGTCCATGTCTCAGTTTAAAAATATTCCTTCAATCTAAGGGAGAGAAGGTGAAGAGAGTCTGTTTATGGACAGAGTGAGAAGTAGAAGGGTGAGGTACATTGAGAGGCAAAATTTATTAGGCCAGTTTAAGCAAGTAGAGTTTATTTGGGCAAATCAAAACCCAACAAAATGCCTGTCTAGAACCCAGTAGCTTTCAGAATGTTGTTTACACATTTTCTGAGCTGACGTGAACAAATGTCTACTCGTGTCAGACATAGAACAGACACCACACACCACAGAGATGATTGTACCTACCTAGTTTGGTAAACCAATAAGTTTGATTAGGGTGACTTCCAGGAGCAAGGGTAAGGGATTACTCAAAGAAATATGGATGAGGGGTGTTGGGAGGTAAACCTGTAATCCCAGCACTTTTAAGACAGAGGTAGGAGAATCAGAAGCTCAAGGTTAATTTTGGCTACACGAGACCCTGGGATGATGGCTCATTGGCTAAGAGCATGTGCTTCACAAGCATGAGGACCTAAGTCCCAGCACCCTTGTCAAAAAAAATGGGCATGGCCTTTGGGACCTGTTAGGAGTGTAGGCAAGAGGATTACTGGGGTTTTCTTCATGCCATCTTATCTTTAGGTTCAGATAGAGACTCTCTTTCAAGGGAATAAGGTAGAGATCAATAGAGCAGGCCACTTAGTGTCCTTCTGTCACCTATGCTTGCACACACCACACCACACATATGACAACACAATACACCGCACACATACCATATATGGACTTTGCTCTTTCCAATAAAGGACACAAATATTAATAGACTCCTGGAAATAGGGATCAGTGTGCTGGTATTCCAGCCAGGAGATCTCCCAGATTAGCATCCAAAGAAGCAGTCATACCTACCCATCATTGGTAGCTCCCTAAAAGTACTGTTGTTCACAACAATCACCCTCAAAGCCTGTTTTTACAAAATTTGTGCTTGTACTATTTGCAGGAAAAACATGAGATATATAAATACAAATCTTTGCACATTCAGAGCTTCCAGGACTGGTTTACTTCTCAGTCCGTGGTGCGGAGCCCACCCTAGAATCCATGAAAAAAGAATGTTGAGGGAAGGAGGGAGGCAGCCCCCACCCCAACTGCCACCACCACCCACACCTCCACCATTCTAACTGCAAATGGAGCTGTGATCCATCATGGCTAGCCAGCTGGAACTTCACGGGCCGCTTCCCACGTGCTCCCTCTCCATCCTGCACTTGCTTTAATCACCGCCCTCCCCCTCCCTCCTTTTCTTCACGTTTCACACCAGCCTGCAGCTCTATATTGCAGTGTGAGATTAAAAAGCAACTATCGAGAGCCCTGGGCAACTGGCTGATGGGTGAATTCAGCTACTATACTATCTCCACAATATTATAACTATTTTTTTTTTCTCCCAGAAACTCCATATATACTTTTGCCCCCTCCTGGTATGATTTTAAGCAAACAGATTCTGAGAACTCACTGTGATTCCTAAGCCAGAATGCAGCTGGCTTTAGGCACAGGTCCTGGGCTTTGTGTGTGCTCTCTTAAAGAACCAGGGTTTCTAAATGGTTGATTGAATGATTGATTCTGCCTGAATTTAATTTCTTGCTTTTCTGGAATTTGGCTGTGGTCTAGATTAAAGCATTAGTCATTTATTTAAGGACTTGAATTCAGTTTCATCTGGTGCACCTGTTAGAAACAAATCTTTATCCCTCAAAACACAGCTGAGCCCACCTGCTTCTAAACACTCCCTTCTCTGCCCACATGTCACTTCTTAATTTTTATTTTGAAACAGGTCTCATGTATTCGAGGCTGACCTTGAAATCACAATGTATCTGAGTTTTGGTCTTGAACTGTTAATCTTACCTCTACCTCCCAAGTGCTGAGATTACAGGGATGAGCCACCACCTGGCTTATGTGATGCTAGGGGCTGAACCCAGGATTCCTCGTATGCTAGGCAACCTCTACCAATTGAGCTGCATACCCAGTGCCCCCTTCTCTCCCTATTTTTATTTTTACTTGTCTAGACAGGATCTAACACATATTTGTTCTTATGCTGTGTTACAGTCTGTTAGCTGTCTGCTCTCACCTTGCTAAAAGATACACATAGCTCGTATGCCCAAGCCCCTTCTATTTGAGTCCAGTTAGGACTGTGTATACAATGGGAAATACCTCCATGGCCAGGTACCTTTATAGAGCAGAGGAGATCAGATAGTTAATCTGTGGTCCCCTAACTTATACAAGTCTGTTGTAGTCAACAACAAGTCAGCTCTGCCCATGTATTAACTGTAGCCCATTGATACTGATTGTGCATCCCTGGTTTCCAGAGCTGTGTCTGAGAGAAACACACTTGTGTTGTTTCAAGCCTCAAAACGTGTGGCAACTTGTTGTAGCAACAATGGGAGACCATGAAGGCTTCCAGTCTTTTAATGGCTTGGTGGGCAATTCAAGCACAGACTCTCCTTTTCTAGGGAAGAGAAGACATGCCTAGAGTTTCTCCCTTGGGTTCACTTAACATTTTAAGTGAACTGAGACCAGAAGGGATGGGAGGCATTTGGAGATAAAGTTGTCCCAGAGGTAGAATGGTGTGTGGTATGAACTTTAGCACCAGAGTTCCTACCGACCAGTCCTTCCAAAGCCAAGGATTCTGACCACCCTTTAAGAGTAACTTACCATAATTCCAGCATAAGGTCCATTTCGTCTTTAAGAAACACATATATCTCTATCTGTATTCTATCTCTATCTCTATCTCTATCTCTATCTCTATCTCTATCTCTATCTCTATCTCTATCTCTATCTCTATGAACATACATAGCAAACATATGTACACATGTATATATATGTATATATATATGTATGTATATGTATGTATATATATATATATATACACATACACACAAACACACATACACACACACGCACGCACGCACACACACACACACACACACACACACACACATGCCAAGCTTTTCATTGTCACCTATGTATTTCCTGTAGCACCTGGATACAAACATGGGTCTCCAGCAGGATGTAGCTCAGTTGGCAGAGAGCTTGCCAAAGCACACATGAAACCTCAGGTTCTATCCCCAGTATCACATAAACAAGGCCTGGTGGTCCACACTTCCAACTCTAGACTGGGAGTGTGGTGGGGTTAGGAGATCAGGTATTCATTGTCACCCTTGGCTACATAGTGAATGTGAAGCCTGCCTGGGATACATGAGCCTTCATGATACATGAGTCTAAAACAAACAAACAAACAAACAAACAAACAAACAAACACAGGTCTCAAAGGTCCCTTTGCCTGGACACCCAGCTATATTATTTTAAAATAAGTGATAACTACCAAAGAAAGATAAAATATTCATCACAGAGCAGAAGGCTCTAAGGGAGAGAATGGGGGAGGAGAGAGAGGAGTTGTAACCATGGAAACTGAGGTGGAAGGGCATTT